>NW_021853422.1:312714-345914 GCF_003651465.1 Formica exsecta
GAAAGTAAACATCGACTGGCAAGCGCGGCCGGTCCGAGCACTTCGATAACGCGATAAGGCGAGGTTAAACCCATGTTTGGCGGGCAGGTTATAGGTTAAACGGTGAGCTAGGGGGTGCAACAGGTCGCGTGAACTTGGGTGAATTTTCTGTTCCAGGGCGCGCTGTCTGGCCCTCCGACACCCCCTTCGCCCCCTTCGCCACGCCATCATTAGTCAATGTCGACGCTTGTAGCACGTGGAGCTCCGCAGAATGCAGCATCTGCCTGATATCCCTCTGTATCTCTCGTACAAATCCGTGTTGCGAACCACAAAGTCAGCGAGGCCTCCTTCCCCTCTTTTCTTGTTTGTCTCTGTATCGCGTACATTAACCCCCGTTTTTCAAGAATGTCCATGTGAACTGTGCGGTGAGTTAATTTTTTCGAATGTTTAAAAGACGTGAATCACGAACGTTGCATGTTACCGATACAATCGATAATAATGTCAAACAATGATATCTATTGTTAGCAAAATGTTTTTGTTTTTTTATCTAGATTAAAACAAGAAATTTTAATACCAAATTTTTAATACTGAAATTGCTGAACCAATCTCATTTAAACTGCCAAGTATTTTTTCAATATAATTTCTTTTTCTTTTTCTCTTTTACTAAAATTTTATTTTTATAAACTTTTAATTATTACTAATAAGCAGAAAAGGAGAGAAGAAATGATATGAGAAAAAAGGCCAAGTTTTCTCAAATTAATATATATAATAATAGTTGAAATTATTGTATATAATTCTTTTTGCATTTGAGATGAAAAATTATTTTTCCAATTTCAATGTACACGTACTAGTATTAAAGTCAAAACAAATCTTTCTTTATATAAACTACATATAGCTCAGTCAATAATGTGTTACTTGAATCATAATGCAGTACTGTACCTATCTCTTACGGACGAAAGCAAAAGAGATAATATAAACAAATTCATATTACCAATGATAATTTAAATGAGCTATACGAGCTTTCTCTCTCTTTGGGAAAAGATTATAATTTTTAATATATATGTAATCCCTTTTTCGCGGAGACGATGAATAAATCAAGCCACTTATCGCGTTAATCGTTATTCACGATGCTCGTAAAGTATGATAAATGCGATCGTTATACGCTGTGACTCTAAGAAACAAACGTGCGCGGACGTAGCCGAAAGTCAAGTAACAGACGAGTGCGGAGCACAGACGACACGGGGATGAAGGTAGGTTGGGCAGAAGGGTTAGCACCCGCAGAATTTAGCCAGCCCTCGCTTGGTCGAAGAACAAAGCTTGATTTATTGTAATGAGTTTGCAGGAGTTAAGAGGTCTGCCCCCGCCCCCGGCGTCGCCTCGATATTCAGACTCGTGCGGTTTGATGGGGATCCTCGGATCAACCCCCGTCATAAACCCTTCTTAGCGGCGACCACCCTCGTAACCCCCTCTGAAATATGCATGAACCCCCTGCATACTGATTGCGTTATTTGTATCACCTACGAGAAATCGCCGCGAAATCGCGTCTGCACTTGGCTCGTATGATCCCGCATGAAAGCCGCGAAGTTGCTTCTCCTTCGACCATCGATCGACACACAAAGGCAAAGATCCTTCTCGAAGACATTGAAGCTCCCGTATCATAATCGTATTACTCGAGACACATTGTTCCGTGAATGCCGCACGATTTCTTAAAGGCTTTCTGGAAAATATTTTGAAAAGCAAGGCATTCTTTCTTTATCAAGCGATATAATATTGTACTTGCGATTACTTGTGATAAGGTTGAAGCATATAATAGCAATGAAAAATACTGAATTATAAAATACTTTTCTGATATAATAGAATTTTATTTTTGAATGTTTACCTACAAGACAGAATTTTGAAATTTTATTAAATTACAATTTCGCTATCGTATATCAAATTCGATATCACATCGTATCGTCAACATGTAATTATAACGATCAAATAATCGGGCGTTCGCTCGTGTCAAGAAACGATGTCGCGTTCCATCACTGTCGAAAGGTGAACATCAATCGGTCTTTTCGTCGTTTCACAAACACAAGATACGTCTTCGGATACCACATCGATACGACGACACGATGATCGATGATCGCCATCGACAACTCGTGTGCAAAAACAGAAAATTTAAGTTGCTCTCGTATTTCCGATCGCTCTACTCTTACATCGTCCATCCTCGTAACAATAACATGTGTAACTATGTAAGCTGAATGTATAATATTAACACAATTTGTACCTCTTTATCTTTCAAAAATTTAAGTTGCTCTCGTATTTCCGATCGCTCTACTTACATCGTCCATCCTCGTAACAATAACATGTAAGCTGAATGTATAATATTAACACAATTTGTACCTCTTTATCTTTCTCTTAATTAATGAGAAGTTATTTCACCGCCCGCGGAGAGTAACTTTACTATTATATATATCTTAATCTTGGATAAATAATAATTTATCTCATGTAATCATCTCTCATATATCAAAACATGCATGTAAGAATAATTTATAAGAAATGGATAAAAATTATTTATTTAAAATCAAAATGTAATTCATCAACTATTCTGTGATAAATTTATTCTCTCTATACATAAAAATGTGAGTAGCATTAAAAGAATATTAACAAAAGATACAATAAGTCAATTATTAGAAAAAAAAGTCTATAGTTGTACCATATTTCTCTCCCGAGCGTAGAATAAAAATGTATCATCTACCTAATACAGTTCCTACCGTTGTCAAAACAACGGGCTTTTCACAGGCTAGAATCGATCATTCGACAACAGAGGGTGGCAACGCGCCGCGCATTTTACAAACGACGAAAACCGTAAAAAATGGCGTGCGATTTGGCGAGCGAGCTCGTTCGTCGGAACGCATCGATTCCCTGCCGAAAACGCTGAATTCATTGGGAATTGACGGGGGAGCCATAACTCGCGTCTCGGTTTGACATTAATGCCTCCCCTACTTCGTGCCTCGCAGATAGGCAAGGGGGTTAAGCTCACTGCGACATATTTATGGAGAGGGCGAGATGCTATCAGGCACGAGGAACTTGCCCGGGTTTGCCCGATCGCTCCGCGGCTGCGGAGCCCGCCCTTCCTACAATCTACTTCGCAATTATCGGGCCCGACGTTAATATTTGACCCGAGCCATCGTCCCGGCGCGCCACCTCGATTTTGGAAGTAACATCCCCTCCCTCCCTTCCACACACATACACACACACGCATACTCGCAACTTCACCTACCGTCACGCTCGTCTCTATGGATCGGATCGTCGAGTCTGGTCGAGTGTGCTTAGGAAAGTTCAATATTTGTGGCCGGCCGAACGACACGAAGTTAAGGGTTGTTATAAAATATCTCGAGCAATCAGAAGTGACAACATACTACATGTTAATTAATTATCGTTATTATGATTTTACTCTCTTAATCGAGGTTTCTCGAACGCGTCATTATTAATTTTTATCTATTATTCTCGCATTTCGACAATGGAAATTTAAGAAATATTTCAATTTGCGTTTTTTAAATAAAATTTAAATTTGTTATTGGAATTAAATAAGAGAGAGAGAGAGAGAGAGAGAGAAAATAATTATTTTAAATATACTTGGGCAATGTTACGTAAAGTATATCAAATTCAATATACATTAATTTATACGCGGAAACATACATGGTTCATTCAAATAATATCTGTCACTTGTGTACAAGCGTGGTACAAGTACTTTATTATTTTGTCTACCTACATTTATTTTATTCAAAATAATTATACAACCATCGCCAATTTTTAAAGAGACATTTTTTAAAACAGTTTTCCACTTTTATCGGAACGATTATTATGGCGAGTCGGTCAAGGACGAGGCCCGTTGCCCGAGAGAATCTTCGTTAGCCTTCGACACACCGCATAAGGAGGATCGGTTGGGATATCTCTCACTCGCTACTCGAGGGAGAGAGAGCAAAGGCGGTAAGAGAGAAAGGGGGCGGGGGTGTGGTGCGTGTAAATTAAAGGCGTCATAGATTTTCGCGGTAGCCCGCAGGATCAGGGCCTTAGATTTGCGTCCGGCAGATTACCTCGGGGGTGAAATGGGACAATGGGCGTTAGTCTGGGCCGACGGCGTATAAATAAGGATCCCCAGGAAGCTTCTGGAGACCAGGGGGCAGCAGGCGGAGGAGACGCTCGCTTGGTAGCGACGTGGTAGCGGAGCGGAGAGAGTCCGGCTAGTGCTGAGACCGGTCGGCCGTCCATCTTGGCCGTCGCCGTAGCGGTCCTTATCTGCGCTCACAGCTCCGCTGCTAGACGTCCGGTGATCTAGAGCACTTCTCTTTCTCTTTCTCCCTCTCTCTTTCTTCCCTTAGATCTTTGCCACTCGCTCGGATCTCTTCTACCTTAATTATACCGGCTCATGACGCCGTTCCTACACTATCGTCCTTCCCCCTTTCCCTTTCCGTCTTTTTCCCATCTCGCTGGAGGAAACGTCCCATCTTTCCAGCAGAACTCGGGTGATTCGTGTGACGCGTTATGTGGTCGATGAAGCAACGCTCAAGTATCGCGTCGATCATTGAGCTCTTTGTGATGCGCTCGACGATGAAATAACTTTGGGTAATGTCTTTTGATGGGCGACAAGGAAAATAATTTAGATAATGCAAAGTAGTATTTAATTGGTTTTGAGTGCAAATTATTTTTCTGGAGACTTTCGAATTTAGCTTGCGAGCTTAACTGTGTGATCTTTTAATTCTTAGCTTAATCGTAAATTTTTCTCTGTTTTTGAATGCTTATAGGTTATAAAACATTTCTTGCATATGATACAAGTTTTATATATTTTACTATCTTACTATATATCTCACATTAAATATAGTTTCTTTAGATTCTTGTAATAAGCAGACGCGTTTCAAAATTATCGATTTATTTTGAAAGAAGCATCATCACGTATACTTGACAGGCGAAAAATAATTCAACCGGTATTATAGTCGTTACAAGAACACGGACTTTTGTTCAATATACCTCGTATATATACAAATTGACAACAGGCAAGACGAAGGCACATCTGTGTATTCGGATTAGCATCGAGCGTATCGGTAGATATTTACGAGCCTGACAAAACACGCCGAGTACTACGCAGATGCCAGACGTCCCTCCCTTCTCAGAACTTGAAGAGCTTTTGCCGCGCGGACTAAACGCGATAGTCCTACGGCGGCCACTTGGTCGCTCGACCGTCCATGTTTTCACATATAAAACTGCCCTTGACCCTTCACCCGTATAATGAGCCACCGGCGATCCATTATTCATAGGATGCGTCCTGTCTTTCTGCTCCGAATCTACGCTCGTAAGTTCCCCGTTACATCGCCCGCCGACGCGATTTATTTTTCGGCTGAAGGGAAAGGACGGTAGAGCGGAAAAGACGGCGGAGAGTTCGGCAGAACGCGAAAAGGACAACCGGTCGCGGACCAAGTCCGTCGACCTTCCTCGCTACCTGTTGGGAGACGGTACCGGTACCCATTGTATGTACAAGATAGTTTTTCTTTTGTACGCAATGTCTGATATTTATTGCTGTTTTAAAGCAAGCCCCACATTCAATGCCCGCGTGTAAAAATTTCACGGGCTTATATATATTATGTGTAAGGAATTTATGAAATTGATGACAAATGCCGATATCTAGTTGACATCTTCGATATCAAGTAGATATCAATATCAATTTTTCTTCATATCAACTATGATTTAAACAAAACATAGGAAAATCTGAAATTAACATTTTATACATTTCTAAAAAAATATCGGAGCATTAATTAACGGAATCATCAAAGATCTGAAAATAAAAAGATCACGATTGTTTCAAAGTTATAGCGAAAAAACAAAATTGCATAAAATAAGAACAATATTATTTAATCACGCAGTATTTTCCAAATTGTCGTTTTAGAGACGTTAATTTGCGCCGAAAGTCTTCTGATACTAATAGAAGAAGTTCTGTCCACCGTTGCTAGTATCGCATCCCTCGACTTGACGATGTCGCCTTAATGGTCTCTCAAGATTTTTATTTGGGACCTTACCAGTAAATTTAATGCTTCGGTGAACATCACGTTGCGGGACACCCTGTATATACATATACACAAGATGTTAAAAAAAACCATTCAATTTTTATATGGTAGATAGAACACACCATACTGAGGAAAAAAATTTTTAGTAAACATAGGTCGAAAGCTCAATCAAAAGCTCAATCAAAAGCTTAAATTTCTGAGATATAAACATTTTTGTATGTTAGCATCATAATTGATTTACTGGCTTCTACGTGTCGCATGCAATGTTTACAAACAGTGTTTATAAACCGCGTTCTGAATGTCTCCATTCAATTTCCATACATACATAACAGAAGATTTCACCGGCAATTAGTCAATTGTCATCAACCGGCGATTGCGGATCTTTGCGGAGTTCGCGATTCTGTAAGAAGAAGCGTGGAAAGAGGACACGTGGAGCATTTTCTGTAAATATCGAGATAAAGATTTAGACAGATTATCCTCTTCTCACGTCGCATGCGTCACGTAGAATATCCTATATATGTAAATATATAAATATATATAGAAGAGGGAGAGAGACAGAGAGCACTTGAGTAAATTTACGGAATAATTGTAGCAATTTCTTAATTTCTCTCCACGATTTAATTCTCGCCGTTTGATTTGCCGCTTGGCACTGGTTTGAGACCATTATCCAGCAGCGGGACGTGAGGTAGTTGATGATCATGAAGAAAAGAGTGACCGCGAAGAGAGAAGACAATGAACGTGTCTCGCGAGCCAAGCACGATCTCTTGCACCCTCTCGCAATCCTCCGTGTCAGTTCACATAGTCGAGAGAGGACCATCTTTTCCGCTCTTTTCCCCCGTGAACGGACAATCTCGGGAATCAATATTGCACCGAGCGAGTATTCGCGAGCATTCCGTTCCAAGCTGCCGCCGCTATTGCTGCCACCACTTCGGCCTTGTAATTAAACCTGCTGCTAATGTACTGGCCAGACTATCGCCGTTATGCCATTCTGCCATCTTCGCGGCGCAGACTAAAAAGCGAACCGCGCGTACAAAAACAGCGAAAGGATACGTCGACCGGCAAACGCTATTTCTTTTTGCGTACGCGTGTGCGAGAAAAAGGACTGCGTGTAATATACATATATTTATTTGTTATAATGTTATTAATCGTAGGAAAAAGTAGGGACATTTTTGTGCATTTATATGTTATTAATTATGTATGTAATTGTAAATTAAATTGTTAAAATTATTTATATATTTTACAAAAAAATTAATCGGGTAAAATTTTTATCCGCGCGCGCATTATTTATTTGAAATTATCCATTTGAATTTATTCTTAGGACAGAAGTTTATTTTGTTCCCTACATTTTTCTATTTTAAATCCATTATTCGCAACGTCAAATTCTAAAGAATGAGAAAATGCTACGTGTATATAATACGTGCAGGCAGTTTTTTCATTTCGTTCGCGAAATGTGTTAATTCGGCCGTTAACTCGTCGCGTGTAACCGTGACATTCGTTCTTTTATTAAACTCGCATTTTCGTACATCGCCTGTGTTTCAAGCGCCGTATTGCGCACGTCGCGCGGCACATACACCTCGACCAGGCCATAAAACCGTACGTTGCTTCGTTATTTGATTATACACTGCGTTCGTCACGGCTTCCCTCGCTTTTTGACGCCAACGTGTTTCATCGGTTTTAACGCAAGTTTATTTCGATATCTTTGATAATTCCAACAAAAAATTAACACCTTTATATATCTTTAGGAGTTAACGTTCAATTCCGAGTTGATATAACAATTTCATTTTATTTTTTTATATTTCGTTAAAATCAAAACTGATATGAAAAATTAATGTTGGCATCTAATGCAAGATATCGGTACTTTTTATTAATATCATAAATTTTTTGCGCGTTGGCGCAGAATATAGCGCAATCGAGATGTACGAGCCGTTCTTTTCTATCGAAGCGACATATCTCGACGGAAAAAGCGTCGACTTTTCACTTTATCAGTAACGAGAATAGCGCGCGTCGCTCGCTCGCGTTCATAAAAATCCAATCGGCAGCGCACGAATGTTGCCGACGAAATAATATTCCCACGAGCGATAATTTATCTTGGATAGAGAGACCGCGTCGACAAGGTATTCGGTTCTGCGGTCGTCTAACGCATAGCAAGAGCGCGTTTCCCGGCGCGAAGCGGTGGCGGTGACGGTGGCGGGTCTTTGGGGTCCCGTAACGGAGTCTCGCGTCACACAGTTGTCTGTGCATATCGGATGAATGGCACTTTGCACGATCTCGGCCGGTACTCGTGAAAGCTTAATCGCGGTAGCGCGTACTTATCGAACGTCGCCAGGGCCTCAGGGTTCATTTCGCGTTCTTTGCCGGTCGTTTCCCTTTCCCTGCCCTCCTCTCTCCCTGGGGCTATCCTCCCTATCGAGGTGTTTCGCGGTAAAGGAAGAAACCGGGCACTAAATATTGGAGCTCGTATCGGAATTATAGAGAAGGTTTGTGTACGAACGCTCAAAAGTCGAAGAAGAAAGAGAAGGAGGAAAGGAGTGAGTAGGAACGCGAGAGGAACGAGGGAGCCAGGAAGCGTATAGGCAGAAAAGGAGAAGCGCCAAGGTGGTCTTACGATGGTAATGGTGTGAGGCACCTTACGGAGGATGGCGAAGGGTGGATCGTGAGGAAGGTCGGTGGAGAAGCCGGATAGTATTCGTTCTAGACGGGTGAAACGACTCGGGAACGGTGAGGTTGTACGGATACACCAGGCAATTGAACTCCTTCCGTTTATTGCTTCTAATTAAACGACCGAGATATTTCTGCTACGTTTCATTAACGTAGAGCCAAACTCACGGCACGACGGTTTGGTTAATGCATTGTCGTCGCGCGCTGTTCCTTTCTTCGTGGCAGCGCAAGAAAATTTCGGCAGCACGTGTGTGCGCACTCTTGCTGGGCGTGCACGTGCGTGTGCACTGTGCTCTACTTCTTATCGAGTCTTTTTTTTTTCACTTATGTCTAATCCAACGACTTGTCCAGCTCGTTACAGGTCGACTCAGTCGGTTACGATTCAATTAAAAGTTTCAATTATTCTATATACATGGAAACATAAAAATTATTTTCCATCGATAGTAATGCAATTATAGAATAAAAGAAAATAAAATATAGAATCATATTTTTTAAATTAGTTGTGAGAGATAATCGACTGGAAACCTAGAGTCTACAGAAAAAGCCAGAAATGATAAAATTTTTAAATTTAAATTACTAATATGTTTACGTCTTACTCGGTTTTATTAGGTATTATACACGTTAATTTTGAATCCACGTTTTTTTCTTAAACACATAGACGAGCCATAAAAAACTAACACACAATTTTTTAAGAATGTGTATTCTTTCTTTTATGCTGAATCATATTGCATATTATTAAAAACAAGATATTTTATTAAAACAAGATAAATTCGCAAGATGAATTTAATCGTCTCAATATTTTAATCATTGAGATTATATTTTTTTTCACCAAAAAAATGTGCGAATTTTTGACGTATTTCACAAATATTTGGCGCGTATCGCAGAATTGATTCGAGCTAATCGTGCCCGTGAATCCTCCGATGAATATTCGGCGAGTGTAACGAAGACGTCGCCGCGAAGACGAGCGAGAAGCAGCGACGTGACTCGCTTGCGCCAATTCTAATTTTGCGCTGGCTCGCTTAATATCTCGTCGTAGCGAGAAGCCGGCGATAAATCTCCGGATTCATTATCATAAATTGGCCCGACGGAGCCTGCACGGTTGATGCTGACGGGCGGCGAGCTCGTCTCATCGCGCGACGACGAGGATGACAGATCAAAGCGGAGACGAGGAAGGAGTTCGATTCGCTCGTTTACGCAGGCAAGCTCGTCGTAAAAACGTCGTTTTACTCGTCCCCTCCTCTTTTTTCTTTCGCCCTTCTCGCCCGCCCCACACATACGAGCTCACGATTCGATTTATGGATCCGAGAACTGGTCCGTCTATAAATTAGGAGAACCGCGAAGATCGAAAGATATACGAATCTTTTCTTTTTACTGCGAATGATTATAAGCCGGAACTTTTAGCCGTGATACTTCGCATTGAGAATAACTGGAACCCGCGTGGTTAAAAAAATAATTATAAATTTGATCGTTTTAATTGCATACTATCATTAAATAAATATATAAATAAATTTTTTCCAGAATAAATTATCAAATAGAAATTATCTATACTTGATTATAGACAATTCTCTATACTATTACTATCTTGAATCAGCTTATTCGTATATTGACGAGATGTATACTGATAATGATAGAAATAATTTGCAAAGATAATAGGAGGAGACATTACAATGACGTAACTATATTCTTCTTAGAATTTCGCGGTGTTTACTTGGCTAAGCTATCTTGCATTAGCGCGCGACATGTGTCTTGCTCCACCATGTCGCAGTGACTGATTTATGCATCTTGATCTCTGTGCTTGCTGCTCGGTAGAAATAACAATAATTTTTAGTCATAATTTTCTCCAGTAAATGTGAAATTGCATTTCTCTATTTTCCTAATAAACTAGATCGAGAGAGATTTCCTGTCGCAAATATAACTTTGTCTGTATTAGTTTGTTTTGTATTGATTGGCGATCAATGATCGGGAAATTAATACAATTTGATGAATTTAATACACGTATTGCCAATTAAAATTCATTTATAACTGAATAAGATTATTATTAAAAGATGACAGATTCGCAATTTACACTCTATGCATATCCAGAATAAATACAGATGGAATATTTTTGAAAATAATAAAATTTGTATCATTTTACACGGTTGTTTTATTGGGTAGTCTAATTAAATGGGTTCTCTTAGCAAAGAGGCAAATAAAAGGCTCTTTTTAAAGACTATAAATACATTTAATTTACAAATTATGCACAGATTCAACTGATAATGCGAATAAATTTTTATTTGAGTTTTTCAACGATCCTATCTTACTTTGTCTGTTAATTACAACACGTGTTTCATTACATATTTGGATCAGACGGTCACTTACTTTTCGTGCAACGGGCATAGTTTAACATACACAAAGTGATGTCAAACACCTGAAGATTTATCGGGCATGTGCTGCATAATATAAATTACGCATCTACTATAAATGCAGTAATTAACAACAAACGTGATTCGGTTGGAAGGGTGCATTCGCTCAATGAGATGTTCCTGAATGTGAATCGCGAAACGGTATACATTCTGGACAGAGCATTTACATTGTAACTATAGCCGCGGGCAGTGTAAACACATTGACACGGAACATTCAGTTAACATTGTGCATGCGGTAGGAATAATGTAACATGCAGAATTACATAATGGAATTATATGCCCCGCTCGCGAACCGTTCCGGAAAATGTTCGTATTTTCTATATACTGCGCGTATATTTTTTAATATTAAATACTGTAGCAAATTTGATTAAGGGATATAGAGTTATCGTTGTTCTATAATAAACTGAAATTTTATTACATAGACATTACATATTATAGAATGTATTATTTTATTTTTTATTACGTTGACAAGAATTTATAATTTTCTATTATATATTTTATGAATATATCATATTTATATGTTCCTTTGCGATTAGTTTACTGTTTTAAAAATTAACTCATCTTATAATATAATAATAATAGTTTTGTTAAAAAAAATGGCAAAACTGCATAAAGGGTAACACATCACTAATTTTATCGCCACTTAAATATGTAAGGGAGGTTCTTCTGAGTAATTTCCCGCAAGAAACAAGTGGGGGTCGGCATTGGCTTAGAAGATAACAAATTGAAGTTTGACATTAAAGTCTGTGTATGCTGTAATAATCTATTATTTTTTTATTAAAAAAGAGGGCAGAACCCCTCTTCCTGCACTTTCGTCCCGAAAAAAATTCTAATCTATCCCAAACCTATTTTCAGTTTTAAAAGTAAAGCTGGGTTGGATTTGATAAGAAATTTTTTGGGATGGGGTGCAAGGAGAGAGATTCCGCCCCACCTTCGCCCACGCATTTAATAAATAATGTTTTTCAAGATAAAACTTAGAAATTCGTCTAGTTGTATGCTGTTAACGAACTGCGAGAAATAGGTGAAACCGATTATTGACAAAATATTCATGATCGTGTACCTATACCGTAAATGTAAACAAGAACTTTTTCCACGTCTACAACAAATACAACGTACACAAACTTCATTTTTCTTAATGTTACTTTATAATACCTGAGAGAAAGCATTAAAACTGTGAAACTTTAATTTGTTATATCTCCTATATCAATGCCTTCAGCTATTTGATTCTTGCGACGAATTACTCAGAACACTTCCCCCTACAACATATCTAAGTGGCGATTAAATCGGTGAGGTATGACTTTTTATATTTACCAAATTTTCTTTCAATTGCAAAAGCTTTGTTCTCTTCAGTTTCAGAATAATATTCATTTCAGTTTCATTTAATCATTATGTAAAATTTATACTTTTGTAATTATATTTCATTCCTGTATAATATAATCCTAATAAATTATTGTATTATCATTTTATTGCTATTACGCGAGATAATACTTTCTATATAGTTTACTTATAGGATTATAAGTACAATAATACATATATGCATATTTCATAGGAGCTCTACAAGGTCAAAACCTGCCCGAAAAACGGATTGCCATGCAGAAACACTTGCGCCGATAAACATTCAAACAACGTAAAATTGGATATAAAGTTGGAAGACGCGGAATTCTATAAAGTTTACTCAATCGAGGACTTATTCGCGATATTTCAACAGAAACCGAAGGCCACATACATATTAAACGGCGGAAATACGGCGCACGGTAAAAGATGTTTTATGATGTGTTATCTTTTATGCAGTTTTACTTAATTTTCTATTATATAATTTATGATTATATCATATATATACATAAAATGATTACACAACTCATCTTATAATTTAATAATAATAGTTTTGTTAAAAAAAATAACGTGATGTAATGGACGAGATAAAATCAATGATATAGTTATGAATAAAAATTTTTAATTGGTATAGTGCAGCAAGATGTTGGTATTTGCATGCTTGTTTGCGAGACTCAGATGCAAACGCTTTCCACTCTTTTTCCCGAAATGCCCGAGTAATCGCACGCCGACCAAGTGTCGAGAGCCGGAAGTCCAGTTCCGAAGCAGGCGTCGGTTGCGCTCACCTAATCTCGAAACGCTTGTCCCGGCTTAAACGAACCTTGGCCGCTAATACGCGAGTGATTAATTATTGTTACGCGTCGGTGTTACGATCCCCGCATCGGGCCCCTTAATGGAAATAACTAAGTATTGTATTCGGGTACATGCCTTCCGTACGGAAGCGATCCATCATGACCCGGATAATTAGTACAGCCGTGGTTGCGCGTATAATCATCACTCGGAATAATAATGGCGATGCGTCTCTCTTCCTGCTTGACGCGCCGAGAGGTGCGAAACGACGCGGCGGCCACCATAAGCGACCCTCGTCGTCTAGTGAGCTCGCGTAAACATGTGCCCACGTGTGCTCATGATACAGTGGTTAATAATTATCAATGCCTTGTATTATTTACCCATTAAATGATTACTAATTAATTTTATTATAATTAATTTTTATTTTTTATTTTACTATACAGGTTGCTTTATGGTATACATATATGATCACATTAATTAACGTATTTGAAAAAAGAAATATATCTCATTTGTTATTATTCGATATTATGTGTAAATGTTTAAGAAACGTGAAAACTTATTAGAAATCATATGAGAAATTTCTTCTTTATTTAACTAAGACCAGAGATTTTTTATTATTCATAATGGGATTGTTAAACATCATGTTGTATTATGTATACTGAATTTATGTTGTTAATTAGACATTTCATATTCCTCTCGTGTGATAGACTCTACATAGCTTTCGTATTTACACATATGATATTATATACATGAGATACGGTCGCTCATTAATAGGGATAAATCGCGCGCGTTTCCAGAGATCAAGTTTAAAGATATTTACGAACCTTGTCAGATATATTGATTATCCGGAAATTGCCGTAAACAACCATGCTATTGCTCAAATAATGAAGAGGACGCGACACAGATCGGAACAAGTTTCTTGCATCCGCTGAGTGCGAAATCCTCATTAGAGATACTGGATCTAAGTAATGTTGTTGGGTTATATTTAATTGGACAAAACTCGCTCTTTTCAAATGAGTTATTGATTAATTATAATTCAGATGTAAGATCAATTCTGCATTTTTTCCACTCATATTTGCTAAAATATTTCTATGTGTCTATTGATAAATATACATATATTCAGCCATCTAATTCGTAAATTTTACATGTCGTTTTTTAATGTCGCTTTTTATGATTATATTATTTCTAAAAATTAAAAAAAAAATTTTAAAACTAAGCAATATTTTCTTCTGACTATTATTAAAAATAATATTTATTTATATTGATTGATAAATTGTTATAGATTGTTATTTTTCTGCAAACATTAAAAAATAAATAATTTAATTAATAAAAATGGCACTTTTATACATCACATTATCGTTAGTTGAAATAATTATTAAAATATATATCATTTTGTAGAATCTGAAATATATCTAAACGAGTTGATAAAATGTCTCATCATATTTTTAAATTTTCAGCAAATACGTAAGAAATTGTTTATATGTCAAAGATAAAAGACTTGGTTATTCGACATGATTTGATCATCTATACGAGTAATACATCAGTTTCTAGTCTAGCAAAATCTTATTTACCAGACTGGGTTCACGACGCAGTGCCACGAAACTTTGGAAAAATCAATCCCTTTCGCTGCGCAGAGCCAGTGTCGGTGCAATTCATTTGCATGGGAATTGCACCCCACGGAGACGGCTGCACTCCGGTATCGATTTTAAGTGGACCGCCTGTCCCGTCAGCCTCCTGTCTCGTCTTCTCTTGGACAGAAGCTACTCGAAGTCGCGCAAGCGCCACCGTGGAAACTTCTTCTATGGATTTCGCGAAAGCGTTCCGAATCCGACTCGACCAACATCATTGCTTCTCGTGAAACGGTATAAACTTCTCTCAAGAAAGATAAGACAATGACAGTGCGTGTAATTTTCTTCCATCGAAATCATATCTATCTCATGAGCTTTTTAGAAATAAATGTACAAAATTTTGTTAATTACAACGTTGACGTAATAAATCGTTGGAAGATTAAATTAAACTTTGCTAATGAGATTAAATTTATGTAATAATTGGATCACGAGATTAATATGATCGTTTCCTTCAGGATGAATGAAGAGATGTATTCATAAAATCAGATTATAAAAGAGATTTGTAGATAAACGTGAGGTCATGAACTTATGCTTCTTTGAAGTAGAATATAAGATAGCGATGAATTTAAAATTAGTCAAGAGGGAGTCCACTGCGAATTTCGCTACCTCGGTGCGGGATTAGCGAAGGAAAAAGGTCTCGTCGTGTGCGAATTACGAATTATACACGAGGCAGAAAGTAGCTAGCCGAATAAAAGTCGCTGGTTTAGGATCGCGCTTTTCGTTGGAAAGTGTGAGTAGATTAGATATCCCTCGTGGCCAGTACGTAAGGACAATAAGCCAAAAAGTTGGTAAGGCAGACATGGCGGGAGCCGTTACCCGTTATGAAGCTCAGGGGTGAAGTCAAGATTGTAATTAGCCGGCGCTAAGTTTCGAGGTTTCCCCGGTATATTTGCATGCGATCCCGTCCTTCCCTCTCTCTTCTGTATAGCCTCCAGCTACCAACTGCGTCTACACTAACCGCCTACAGACAGCACGCGTTTACGCGATTTCGTCGACGCGGCGAGGGCGTATGAGATAGAGGCAGAATGCACAGCACGTATCAAAATTTCGTATCGCATGCCTCGGCATACCTCCTCTTACAATCCGCCTTCCCTTAGCGAGTCTTAATGAGCGAATGCGCGCCGTATACGCGCGCGCTTTTATATTTTTTTATATTAATCCCTGAAGAAAAACACACAAGCCGAGTTCGAGCAAAGATATTTTCCAAGTTTTCGCGATGATCATGCAAGTCAGAATACGTATGTTTAATACTAAATTCTTCTGCTACGCTATATGATCAAATAATAAGCTTAATACTCACAGTTTACTAAACCACACATTAATATTTTATTTGCATTAATTTGCCAATCGTATCTTTCGATAAAGTATACATATATTATATATATTTTCATATATAATTACTGAAATATTTTTCTATATAAAAAATATTTTAAATAAAAATATAGCTTCTCGCTTATAGTTTGTGCTACTCAATACGGAATCTGTGCAGTCTTTCAAAACTTCAATCTTGCTAGTCGAAACGTCAATCGTATCTCTGTGAATTTAGATTTAATCCCTGTATATACCAGTATATACGTAGCGAGCGCGTTACAAGCCGAGCGTGTCGATGAATAAATAACGATTCAGCAAACCTCTTCGACAATCGAAGCAGCCGTACGGCAGGATGGAAGTTTTATTGTCAACGATCGCGGGTATCGAAGTGAATGAGGCCGGAATAAAAGGAGTCATTCGACACGCGGAGGGATGGCGCGACGAGGAAAGACGCGCGGGGGTGGAAGGTAGCGCGCCCTCTCTGTTAATGCATCGCCTCCGGAATGGCCGATTAATTCCAACTACGGGAAGGAAGCGACTATAACTCGTCTCCGAGGAAGCATTCTTAATCCGCGCACTCTTTATTCCCGGGCTTCGCTCTTGTTCCCTCCGACCTACCTACCCCCGCGCGATCCCCATCGGGGAAGAAATCTCTTACCCTCGTCGGTAGAGACCGCGCGCACGTTTCTCGATGTTCCACGAATAGCCACTGGCAATACACGTTGTTTCTTTGTTGAAGGAGGCCCGTTATTTTATGGTAGCCCGCTGTATTTCTTATTAGGATTCCAGAAGTCGGTTTATCGAGGACGAAAAGATGCCGTTTTCGCTTTATCTTCGTCCACATTTATCCGATCGCTCCGAAGAAACGTTTTTTCGTGGCCATTCGCATAATTCATCTTGTATTATTTATCACGGCTACATTATTGGGAGCGAAAGGCAATCGAGATAAATATCGTAGAGAGGGAAAAATAGCAAAATGTCATTGGCAATGATTTAAGGATGTAAGATTACATAGAGACACCGATGTAATCTTACTTCAGTGCCAGGTTTATTGATTATGCATTATCACTTATGCGTAACACTTTGTAGAGCAAAATTATATTATACAAAAAAATTATCACGAATAAGTTAAATGAAACAGTTAAAAGAAACAAATTTTTTCAAAAAAAATTTTTTTTTTTATTATTATTAGTTTAAATGTCACTCGGAGACAGACAAATTGCTAATTCGAGATATTCGCATATGCTTTTCGTATGTCTGGTCTCGCGCAAGCCGGAAAACATGGACGAAGTGAAGCTTGCCGAAACACGTACGGCAATTACAGTGGCCATCCCGGAAAATAGAGGGTTTCTATCCTACGATTGTTATCTACACGTGTTGTTTATTGATTGTCTCGTTGTCTCGAGGCAACCGGCAGCGTACGTCGTAGGACCAAAAGCACGGCTGGCGGTAATTGCCACCGAGAGAAGAGGCGTAACAGAATGTACGTTGCGCGCGTGTTTTCGAAGAATTAAATTTCACAGAAGGGATTTAAATTTAAATGTATAGATTAAGAGAGGCGGGGCAAAAGATAAAAGGATTTCCGTCATAAATATCGCGAAAGTATAACTCGTATTTGCGCGCACGTACCCAGTTCTCACGGATATCTCTCATCGGGTATATTAACATATCATTAAACATAATCCTGTATAAATATACGCGGATAATTCAAAGGATCTATTAAAATCATCTACAATAAATGTTGTCTTATAAGTATAAAGGAATTATTTTAGACACATACTGTTGTGTATTGTTGGGGTACCTGTGATTTTCCTTATCCGTAGAAATTTTTCACTGTCAAGGCTACCATGAAGAAGCAATTGTATATTTCATAGGATATTAAAAGATAACATAAAGGTTTCTAAGACCGCGTATAAGTATCTCGATCACGTGTCTGCATTCTCGATCTGTTATTTGCCATATTTTCTAGAGCACCGACAGAGTTTCCATTAGCTTATCGAGTTAAACTTCCGATAAAAAGCATGAGCTACGGGGATCTTCCTGTATAGCCGATGAAATTCCGGAGGAAGGTTCGAACCGATCTCGACGGGAGTTCCACATCCAATTTTCCTTGCATGATCCCGCGATGAACGGCGCGTATCGGGAGACTTCCGCCGGTGTGTGTATGTGTGTGCGGGGAGACTTCTTCTCTCTCCCCATCCGAATCGACGAATGCAAGCATTGCTACGAATTCCTTAGAGAAATCTTCGCGGCGTTACATCATCCGGCGTGCTGGCAACAAATTTGTTTCGCATTGTGCCATCTATCGCGCGAAAAATGCTCGAGATACATTCGTGTCCCTGCGCGTGCTTGCCAAGGGAAGAATAGGATATACTGCCGGAGAGAATGACTACCAAGCAGTTCGACAGATTCTTACGGTTCCCTTGTTCAAGAATTTTCTTCAAGTGATAACAGGATGGTCGCGGATGCAAAATCTCGCAGGTATAGCGTGGGATACATGTAGATGCTTATAGTGTGTAGCTAGATAGATAGATAAAAAGAAAGAAAACATCAAAGAGAAGAAATTAAATTAAAATTTTCTCTTTGTATAGCTACGACATGTCACTTTATTATAATAGTTTACTGTACGTCTCAGTAAATCATTTCTTTATTCGTATCTTCTTGTTCGATCGATCAAGGAGAATTGACAGCCGATGTTCTCCGGGGCGACTTGTCGACGCATTTCGCACGTTAATCGCCGTTCCATCGTCTATGGTCGTACCACATACATCCTCGCAACGTCGCGTCCTCATGAGGAAGCAATGTCTTAGTCGGCACCTATGCACACGTGGGTGCGCGAGAGAGCGCGAGGCATCCGACTGCGCTGTTAACGGGCTGCCATTCTCGATAAGAGGCGCTGCAAGGACGACACTGATCGCGCGCGACGTGTAGGCAAGCTGCTCGTAAAGTGTTTAGTTGAGGGCAGGTGGGGAGGTAGGGCTCGTCGGAATGGGGTGGATGAGTTAAACTACACGAGGTCTGACGGTAATAATTGAGTGCCGCTCTGTCTAGTTAGCACCTTGTACCGCCGGCTGACTCTCGTCACTTTATCGACTAAACGACAGCGATGCGTGACAAATCCATCTTGTCTTAACCGCCGACGCCGACGTCGATTATCGACGGAATCTCAAAACGGCGCAGCCGACACGTGAGATTAACATGTCGGGTGCGGTTGTGTCGGTGCATGTCAAAAGATAATTTTACATGTTAAAAGAATATCAAAAGTATATATATATGTAAAAGATTCTCTCTTTTTCTCTCAAAAATCGTTTAAATATAAATAATTATAGATGTGTTCGAGTTTCTAAAAATTATGCAGTTTATTGCTTTTTGCAAAATTTAAGTTGACACATAAGAGAAAAAATCGATAATATATCCAACATTAATTACAGAAAGAGAGAGAGAGAGAGAGAGAGAGAGAGAGAGAGAGAGAGAGAGAGAGAGAGACAAGGTATAATTACAGATTTGTTACAACATTAATAGGATAGCAATGCAAATAATCTTTAAATTTTGGATAAGATTAAAGAAATTGATTTCGAAAATAAAACCGTCAATTTTTAAACATCAAGTATATTGATGAAGTCTCGACATGAAATTTGAATGTGTGGCTCGGAGTAATATAATCCTCTGCAAACTACATGCTATTTTCTCCCTAAAGTCGTATGTTGAATGTCTGAATAATAAAGGCACGCAAGTTCGATCGTTAACACGATCTAAAATTCTCCTAAAGGGAGTTGCCAAAGTTGGCGAATTTACAACATTTCTATGGAAAGTGGCCAATGTAAAAGATATTTGCGGGAGTTTCCTTCACACGACTCGCCTCCTCCGCGTGTCTCTCTCTCCGGACGATATCTCCCGCGACTCTACCCTCGTCACATTCTTTTCCCATAAAAGTGTAGGAATCTCACGCCGCTCGCGCCGATTGGACGCGAATTTCGGCGTCGAGGAGCGCTCGAGCTCGCTCGCTAATTACCGTCGGTATAACAACGCGACTCCGATAAAAAGTAATGATTCATTTCGCGCAACGCTCGTCGGTTTATCTGTTTCTGGCGTTGGCGGAGAAATCGTTCTTGCAACTAAACAGTAGCAGCTCGCCGTGCGCGGCAAGGAAGATTTACGTGACGCAGTGCCGAGAGAGAAGATATCAGACGCGCAGGGAGGGAAATGTCTGGCTCGTTTCTCCGGTACACTTTTTCGGTATCCCATCCTTCCCTTTGCCCTCACCGGCTTTTCCTCTGCCCCCTGACCGACCGCCCTCGGCCCGCGCGAGATGGTGAGCGCGGGATGCTGCAGACGAGTTAACGCCGCTGAATGCAAGAAAACGCCGGCGAACGAATGGTAGTCGGCCAAGATCCGCCGAGTTCGGCTCTCGAGTGAATAATTAAATTACGCGAGCGAGGAGATCGCGCGAGGAGACTGCCTGCGGGGTCGGCCTGGGGCCAGGTGGCGAGGAGGAGGGCGCAGGCTCAAAGTTGAAATTTCACGCGCCATTGTTCGATCCCGCCGAAGGAATAGGAGTTAGAAGCATTTAGGGAGCGGCAAGCAGGCACGGGGCTGTGAATTACGGTCCAAGATACGGCGAGACGAGTCGAAGGGATGCCGTGGATCGGCATCGGAGCGGCGGGGACGGTGGCGAGGAAGGCGGCCCCGGGACTGAGACTTTAATTCCAGGCTACATCCACGGAGCCACGCTTCTTCGGCCTAAACGACTTCGATTTCGACTCCGCGCGGCGAAACGAGATTAATCGCGTCCCTTTTGTTCTTCTCACGGTCTTACGACTAACAGCGCGTCGATGCCGCGCGTCATTGAGTTCGATATTGAATCGCGAGAAGTTTTAGAAGGTCTAGTCTAGCAATTATACCATCTATCTAATCGCATACCAACGTTTGCGCGTATCTTCGAGAGCAGATCTGTTATTATCGGGACGTCGACACGCGTGGACTCGAGTCGCGCAACCCTTTTGGCAATGCAAATGCAATCGAGGGGACACGGTAGTGCGTATGGAACGAAGAAACGTCCGAGGTGAAAGACTGCGCGGAGTACAGTCGGTGGCGTTGCGAGGGAGCAAAGAGTGAACGGAGTGAGAAGAAGGAAGGAAGAAAGAGAGAAAGAGAAGAAGAAGGAGGAGAGGAAGAAGAAGAGGGACCCGCATTCTCGGAGATTATCGTGCTCGCCATCAGCGTATCACGGCGTCAGAGGACAAGATTTATATGTAGAGTTTATTGTCGCTGAGTCCGCCCTACTGCGTTTTATGGATGTTTTTCGAAGGAGCGCTGCCGCCCGCGTGATCTATCGCGGCACCCTCGCTCTTCCACCCTCTCCTTCTCGCTCAGAGACTCCTCTCTCCTTCTCTCCGTTCCTCTCGTTCCCTCCCCCGCTCTGATTCGGTACACGAGGGTGGCGCTGAGGGAGACGGAGGGATTCCTAATGAACGCTACGACGGAATCTCTTTTCCTTTCTTTCTCTTTCTCTCTTTCACCCTCCTTCTCCCTTCCTCCTTCCGTCACTCTCTCTCTCTCTCTCTCTCTCTCTCTGTCTCCCGTCTCAGCTCTCGTGTTATCTCTCTTTCTCTCTTTAACTTTTTACCGCGTTACCTCTCTTTCTCACCGACTCGTTTCTGTAGTCAGCGCCACGTCGTTCGCCCCACACATTAACGCGAGATTTATACCGCAGAATCCTGGACGATATCGCATTTACATTTTTGTCGCATCACTATAAACCACCTACCTACCGACGTTAAACTACCCCGCCTCTCTACCCTCTCTCCGCCACCGTGCGCTCCGGACGCGACCGGGGCACGAGCAGTATTTCATGATCGAGCGAGCTTTGTTTCGTAACGCGCGCGATTTCGCGGAGGTCGCGCGGGTTGACTCGTTGTTTCGCTCGCTTCGCCGAACGAACCATTTCCATTGCGAAAAAATGTCACTGTGTGCGCCATGTTTCTCGGGGTGATTACTTTGCGGCTCGACGGTTTATTACCCAAGTTTTAAATTATCGACGATCCACGCGCAAAAATCATCATCAACGCTCATCGCTCTCTATTGCCGTCTATTTGAAAAAATTGTTGGCCGACTTAGCAAATTATAAATGAAATCTCTGAAATTGTCAAATTGTTACAAGTATCATGCGAAAATAACAACAAGTTGTGTATCAGCTGATTTAAAAAATAATTATCATAATATTGTTTTTAATATTACGAAATCGAGTGGTATACTTGGCGGTGCGGAAAATCGCAAACTCGAGATCCATCGGATGCAAACGGCGCGACACGACGCGGCGCCGAGTATCGTTAGCGCAAACCGAGCGTAATTGGCGTGGTGTTTAATTCAAGTTAAAAGCAAAAGCCATGCCCGTTGTCGCGGACCCGTTGTCCCAGCGGATCTTGCGCTTATGTTAGACGAAGCTCCGCTTGACGCGCGCGTTCGTAGACCAATTAAGATTACTTTCATCGGCGACGGCCGGATTATTCACGCCACCCCTGGCAGCCTTATTATGCGTGTTTAACAAAGCTGAGCTGATTATATCAATAAATTAAGGAAAGCTGCAACCTCCCCTTCTCCTGATAAGCAACCCCTTCCCCTCCCTCCCCCCCTTGCCCCGAGCCCTGGCTGTGAGAGTCCGGTGTGCCGTAGTCCCGGAGCCGCTTTACCGAGGCGTACATCACCGACGTCCAGGTCGCTCCGCCCTGAGTTATGCTCGACAATTATACCTATCTACCCGCGTGGTGGGCGTTATTATCATATTATACCGCGTTACCCCTCGCGTCTGCACGTACACGTGTGCGCGTGCACACGTGTACGGGTATTTGTACGTGTGCGAACCTAACTCCGGTTGACGTCGTGGGATACCGAGGTCGACGTCCCGATCCATAACGTCGTACATCTCGGTAGTTACGTTTTATTAGAGGCGCGCGCCCTTTATTTTCGTTGCGCAATCGTGTCCCCGTTTTTTACGATCTATTTGGAAACGTGTTGGTCGACTTAGCAAATTATAAATGAAATCTCTGAAATTGTCAAATTGTTACAAGTATCATGCAAAAATAACAACAAGTTGTGTATCAGCTGATTTAAAAAATAATTATCATAATATTGTTTTTACGACAATTTGCATTCTGATAAAGGTGCTCGATAATAATCGAGATGACTTTTGCGACAAGCCGATGTCCGACGATGCATTACAATTTCACTTTTGGTCCTACCTGCAATAGCACTCGGTGACGATTTGTGGAGGGCAAAAATGCGGCTCGTCTTTCGGATGTGTGAACGCGCCGCGATGGCGACCGACCCCGATTCCACATAAACACGTGAACGGTAGAGGGAGATACATGGCGGCAGTATGTTACACGTGTTACCGGCCGGCACGTACGGGTTACGTCCGGCAGTCAATCGCTCTAATACTCGCACTCGGTGCGGCACACACCGAGTGTGTATCGGTGGTCGTGTGCACTGCGGTGCCGGTCGTATACCGTTCCGTTCCACCCCATCTCCCCCCGTCCTCCTCACCCCCTCGGTCCGCCATCCCCGACGCTCTCCCTCTCGTCGCGACCCTCTCCACCTCTCTTCGCAGGAACTACATCACCAAGTGATTACCTCCACCTCGTACCCCTCTCGGTGGTGTTACCGGCGTCGCATCCTGATGCATTCATCGGCCCCGCGATCGTTTCCTAAACCCTCTGCGGCTTGTCAGCCGCGCATCATCGCGAAAACCGAGTTCCCGAAAAAGTCGTGAGAGATTGATGTTTCCAAGCGTCGCACTTCGACGAGGCCGTCCGTTATTTCAGTTTTTGGCTCGTCGTTACTCGCGTCGTTTGTCCTACATTGCCGTGCAATATCCGGTGAGTTTTGGTCTTGCTTGAAAAGCCATAAATCGTTTACGTTACTATCTCTAATAATTTTGAGCTTCGTATGGAAAACGTAGACAGAGTTTAATAAAGTTATGTAGCATAAATTAAAGATATATACACACATACACATTTTAAATACATTTAAATATTCTTAAAAAAAAAAATGATTATTGATTAACATTAAATACTCTTATTACTTAAGTTCTCTCCCCTCTCTCTCTCTCTCTCTCTCTCTTTCTCTCTCTTTCTCTAGACACACACAATGATCTTACGATATTTCTTTTTATGATAAATATCAAAAATACATTTTTTTTTTATCAGCATACATATTAAATCTCACAATAATGCAACGACAAAATAATGAATTATCCTAATGAAAACATTCCTCGGCTTGACGGCACAAATTTATCGCTTATATTACGAAATCGAGTGGTATACTTGGCGATGCGGAAAATCGCAAACTCGAGATCCATCGGCGCGACATGACGCGGCGCCGAGTATCGTTAGCGCAAACCGAGCGTAATTGGCGTGGTGTTTAATTCAAGTTAAAAGCAAAAGCCATGCCCGTTGTCGCGGACCCGTTGTCCCAGCGGATCTTGCGCTTATGTTAGACGAAGCTCCGCTTGACGCGCGCGTTCGTAGACCAATTAAGATTACTTTCATCGGCGACGGCCGGATTATTCACGCCACCCCTGGCAGCCTTATTATGCGTGTTTAACAAAGCTGAGCTGATTATATCAATAAATTAAGGAAAGCTGCAACCTCCCCTTCTCCTGATAAGCAACCCCTTCCCCTCCCTCCCCCCCTTGCCCCGAGCCCTGGCTGTGAGAGTCCGGTGTGCCGTAGTCCCGGAGCCGCTTTACCGAGGCGTACATCACCGACGTCCAGGTCGCTCCGCCCTGAGTTATGCTCGACAATTATACCTATCTACCCGCGTGGTGGGCGTTATTATCATATTATACCGCGTTACCCCTCGCGTCTGCACGTACACGTGTGCGCGTGCACACGTGTACGGGTATTTGTACGTGTGCGAACCTAACTCCGGTTGACGTCGTGGGTTCTCTCTCTTTCTCTAGACACACACAATGATCTTACGATATTTCTTTTTATGATAAATATCAAAAATACATTTTTTTTTTATCAGCATACATATTAAATCTCACAATAATGCAACGACAAAATAATGAATTATCCTAATGAAAACATTCCTCGGCTTGACGGCACAAATTTATCGCTTATATTACGAAATCGAGTGGTATACTTGGCGATGCGGAAAATCGCAAACTCGAGATCCATCGGCGCGACATGACGCGGCGCCGAGTATCGTTAGCGCAAACCGAGCGTAATTGGCGTGGTGTTTAATTCAAGTTAAAAGCAAAAGCCATGCCCGTTGTCGCGGACCCGTTGTCCCAGCGGATCTTGCGCTTATGTTAGACGAAGCTCCGCTTGACGCGCGCGTTCGTAGACCAATTAAGATTACTTTCATCGGCGACGGCCGGATTATTCACGCCACCCCTGGCAGCCTTATTATGCGTGTTTAACAAAGCTGAGCTGATTATATCAATAAATTAAGGAAAGCTGCAACCTCCCCTTCTCCTGATAAGCAACCCCTTCCCCTCCCTCCCCCCCTTGCCCCGAGCCCTGGCTGTGAGAGTCCGGTGTGCCGTAGTCCCGGAGCCGCTTTACCGAGGCGTACATCACCGACGTCCAGGTCGCTCCGCCCTGAGTTATGCTCGACAATTATACCTATCTACCCGCGTGGTGGGCGTTATTATCATATTATACCGCGTTACCCCTCGCGTCTGCACGTACACGTGTGCGCGTGCACACGTGTACGGGTATTTGTACGTGTGCGAACCTAACTCCGGTTGACGTCGTGGGATACCGAGGTCGACGTCCCGATCCATAACGTCGTACATCTCGGTAGTTACGTTTTATTAGAGGCGCGCGCCCTTTATTTTCGTTGCGCAATCGTGTCCCCGTTTTTTACGATACGCTCCTGTCCCTGGCTTCGTCCTTTATTTGATTTTCTCGAAAAAGGTACTCTTTCTTATCAGATTTTATTTTTGATTTACAGAGCTTATCGTAATGATGCCACGGCCGATTGCCGGACAATCGCGACAAAAGAAAAAGGTAAGAGAAAACCTTCAACTTTCAAACCGCTTATTTTTTATATTTCTATCGTATCTTTTTTTTATACAATTATACAATTTTTATAATCAATTCTAAAAAGCTGAACGCCCTTTAAGAAACAAAAGTTGAAAGATAGTATCGATTCGACGAATCCGATCGATCGACATGTGTTTCTCTCTCTCTCTCTCTCTCTCTCTCTCTCTATCTCTCTCTGCGTGGGCAATCGGGCTTGGAGCCAAAGTCCGTGCTCTGCGGGGGATGACCGTGAAAAATCCCTAAATTATGATAATGGCGCCGACATAATGCGATCCAATGAGGCAATCAAGGGATGGCGGCAGGGTGGTGGCGGCGGGCATCGGTTGACGGTATCGATGGTCGATGTCGGTGTTGCGGGGTGGCGCGAGTTACGCGTCCCAGGGTCGTATTAGTGTTACTGGCCACCGAGCCGAACGAGCACGGACGATCTATGTGTCGGGGACGATACAGTGCTTGCGTGTAGCGGGTATAATTGCCGTTGGTGGGCAGCAGTTGCTCTAGGAGGACCAGTTTCCATCAATCAGCCCGTGTTAAACACCCCGCGCGCGCGCGCGCGTGCGGAATCGCACTGCTCGCGCCGACCGATCGCAATTGCCCCGAATGCGGTTCGCGCGCATAATCTATATCTCGCGGCGGATTGCCGGAAGCTTTCGAGTCCCGACGAGTTTTACTCGCCAGGGCGTCAAAATAACGTTTTTTAGAATCCATCGTTGAGCCAATTCACCGTCGTTTTTCTAAGTATATACGATATGCGCGATCTACTGTCTCGCGGCGAATTAATAAAAACGCTCGTTTTATATTCGCATCAATAACAAACATTGTTTTTTAGTCGTGCTGCCTCTTCACACATACACATACACGATCTATTTGTTGTCTCTGTAAAACATACCTATGCATTGAGACGTGCAATCCATATGTTGCGAGATGAATTCTCTCTTTCTCTCTCATAAAATTAATCTTTGTCACTATTGAATTTATCAATAAATTTATCAACAAATCTATCGTCTTTATATGTGGCACAAATTCATCTTACTTTTCTATAACATTTTCAAAGTTTCCACAAAATATGTTTAGTAAAATTTTCTTATTAGATGAAAAAGGAAATTTAACATTTCTAATATGATTATTTCTCAATGTCAGTTGACATTACACTCTTTGTGTTATTAATTAAGAAAGCTTCAATTATATTCTTTAATCTCGCAATATATTAAGTATTCTTTTATACAAAGATTGCAAATAAGATATATATAAGAATATATATAAAAGCTTATTATTTAAATTAGTTTGGACATTGGTCTATATTCTCGCACTTTCTCTCTCTCTCTCTCTCTCCCTCTCTGTATGTATACACGTGCCGATGTACAGGATGCATCCGACGTACCTGCGAACACATATACGTAAGCATATAGTCTAGCACGTACGGTGGGGCCTACTGATGGGATGGGACGCCATGCGGGGTAGTTATGGGACCACGAGGATGTTAATGACCATAAACAAGCAATCACTGTAATCCGCCATGAGTCACTCCAGCTGTCTGCCCGGCTACATAGATACGACCTGCCATATGCCCAGCCTAACTGACCGGCGGTGGATGTGCGTTGCTGGATCATCCTTGTTCCAATGATTCCTCCCAAACAATGAGACTATATACGCATAATATATTATTTCACTGAATTGACATAAAGTATCTCTAATATTTAAAAAGATCAATCACATTAAATTTAAAAATATTGAAGTTACGCAAGACTCTTGTGACTTTTTTGTGACGCAAGGTTTAGAAATTATAAAAGTAAGCCATTATAGGTAAACAAGTATAAAAAAACGTCGCATTGTTTTTATTACGAAGCTAGAAATATATTATTATAATAAGATAATTAAGATTTATATATATAATGAGTATTATTAAAAATTTATTCTTACTTTTTCATATAGTGATAAAAGTAAAATACATATTTTTTTTTCATCTAATAATTAAAATATTATAGTTTTTGAACAGTTTTTGTATAAAATGTGAAACATGACATCTTACACTTTTGCAATAGTTGGGTAAGACTTTGTATTGAAATTAAATAACATATAATAAAAATATAAGTATGCGTGATTTTGAAGAAGCAATCGTGACAAATATCGAGAATCGAGGAATTACTGTGCGGCTTTAGATTTTCTCTGCGCGCAACGATCAGAAACGACCGCGATAGAATAGATGAAAAGAAAGGAGACGGACGGGCGAGAGGGAAGAGGGTTTACGAAGAAAGGAGATAGGAAGAGAGAGCACAGGCTCGATATCGACATCCATGGTGAACCTTACGATCGAGGCTTACGACGATCGTAAATACGTCGGCGATACGGCCCTCTCTCGTTGAAGATACCGAAAGGATAGGAAAAGGGGAAGGCAGATGAATAGATAGAGACAGTGAAGAGCGGAGAGAAGGAGAAGGTGAATGAGGGGCCGGAGGAAGGGTGGGAGGGCAAAAGGAGCGCCTAACCGTGCCGAAACATTTTATGAGTATCGATCTCTGACATAAAGCGACTTCCTATACTACGTGGCGTATAATACATATGTACGCACACGGCGCACACATATACGCGCGCGCGTGCTCAGGATAAAGGTATTACTTTACGTGTTACGTATACCTCTGCTCATAACACTCGATACCTACATTACTTGGCGAAGCGCCGAAGGCCAGTATTCGTTACGTATCATAGACGATTCGCGCGATAGCCATTGGTCGTTTAAACCATCGATTACGGGGCAAGATCGTGCGCTCGTGTCGCGCGAGCGCTCCTATCCTCTTGATCATCATCGTCTTTTGAATTATTTCTCCGAAACAAATGTACAGCCAACATATTGTTTCCAATATCGCATCGCTCGTTTTGCCATCATTTCTTCCAATGTTTCGTAATCGAGTGTGCATTATGTAATTGATGTTTTTTTTATCTTCCTTGCAAAAAATTGTCTCGCAAGGTTCTTTTAAATGGATTTCATTTCTGTGAAATTAGATATCTCAACTTTTGATTTTAATTGCGCATTTACAACTTGAAAAAAATAAGCTTATTCGTGTTTCTATAAAATTTGAATGCAAATAAATAAAGTTTATTAAAAAATTAAAAAGTTACATCGATAGGAGCTCTGTCAAATGACTAAAACCACATAAATTAGCGTCAGTGATATTCGCGTAATAAAAACATTTCATTTTTGTCGCATCCGACTAATATCGATCACGGCAACTTTTCCATTAAGAAACCTCGCGGAAATAATCGGAGATCGTTTTTCGACTTTCACCCCGCGTCTATGACAAGAGTGTGCTCGCTCGTGGTTACTTCCGTAAAGGAAATTAATACAAACAAGTAGCGCGACGGCTCCGTCGTCGGTCGTCGCGCGATCATAAAGAGGGTAGAAGCGAGAGCGACGGATTGGGGGCGGCGGAGCAGAGCGCGAGCGAGCGGCAAGCAGCAGGCAAGGCCGCGAAAAGTTGGCGATGACGGCGGATGTTATTGGCAGCGAGGCCATTCGTCGCGATGATGGATGCCTGACAGGCGCTCCTCGCTCGCTTCGCTCGCTCGCCAGGCAGTTATAATAAGTAATGGGCTCACTTCCGCCGCCATCGCGCTGCCCGAATGCCTCACTGCCTTGCCCGGTCATGCCTCCGATGCCCTGCGAAACCTTGGTGCGCCTCCGCCGCCCTCTTCGTTTGTCCCTTTCTTTCTCTCTCTCTGCATTTCCTCCCGTCTCCCCCTCCCCCCCCCCCTCTTCTCTTTGCTCGTGCTCTCGCTACTATCCCTTATCGTCGTCCTTCTCCATCTTGGACTCCTTGTTTCTCCGTCTCGCTCACCGCCGCTTGTTCCCTCGGGCTGAGTGAGGCCAGGCCACTCGTCTTCCTACTCTTTCCATCCCGCCTCCGCCTCCTCCTCGTAATAACTACAAATCTGTCACGCATTAATTCTCCGTCCGGCATAAATTCGAGCACGGTACAAGCGGAGAAGGAAAAAGTTATCGCGAGGGTTGGGGCGGGCAACTCACCCCCTCGCCGCGCGTCCCGTATTCGACTCGCCGCTCTGTGCCCCCTACGGAGAAAGAGAAAGGAGATATAGGGGTGGAATGGCGGGCGAACAGCGTGATGTTGCGCGAGAGAGGGTGGAAACCCGGACAGCGAAAACTGTTAATGTCGTAACGTCGCGGAATGAAGAGCGGCCCAGGGTTAATAATTCTTCCGGCGCCTGATGATACTTGTGAGATTCATCGGCGTCGCATAGGAAACAATATACATATATATTGGGAATGTCACAAGTTGGAATCTGTATTAAAATTATTATGGGTGTGCACCAGACTTTTAATCTTGTGTCTCGAATAAATTTTATTTTAGATTTGAACAATATTATGCACACATAATATAATTTACGTATAATAATAATAATAATAAAATAAATGTAAAAAATAAAAGAGAGAGAGAGAAAGAAAATGAATTTGCTCTATATCCAAGAGTAAACATTTCTAACTTTCTTCAAGCTAAAATCTTTTCTTTTATCGATGCATAATTTTTTTATGATGAAATAAATCAAAATTTTTAATCTTAGTTATCTGCAATTTTATTATTAATTTTTGGATACAGTTCTATATAAAGTTTTTATAGGAGAAAATTTAGCTCTATATTAGTTGAAGAACACGCCTTTTAGAATTTTAACACAATTTAGATACATTTTGTCTACAGAATATATTGCACGAAAGCAGTAAATACAGTGCGAATAATTCGTAATGAAATTAACACGCATTAACTTGAAACTGAGCACTGCCAATAAAAGCCCACTCGGTGTCTGGTCATGCGAACGTAGAACGGAAAGAGGAGAAGATAACGCTTGCTCGGAGGGATCGTCGCGTCGATCCTGCAACGCGCGGCAGTTATTTGCAAGTGTTGTGAATTTATATTCGCGGCGGATAGGGGGGAGTGGGCAAGAGAGGAGAGGGTAGTATACCCTCACTCGATGCAACGTTGTTTATCGGAGTGGCGGTGTGCTGCCACGTCGAGCGCTCCACTTTTGCGCATCCACAGCTGCCTTTCTCGATCGTCACCCACGGTATCCACATTATCGTAAAACAACGCTTGATTCCGCGTTCGTTCCGCAGAATTTTTATCGTCCAATTTTTTCCAACATACGTCGTATTAAACCGTCAAATTATCGCTCTTAGAAAACGTTGCGGAAACAACAATGATTCAGCCATGAAAGAAAATTTGAGACATGCGCAAATACATTTATCAAAATAAATTTTAATTTCCACACAATATTTATTAATCTTTCATTTATGCAATTAAGAAATGTATCGTTAAAAATAAATTTTTTTCTTCTCGTCTGTATATACATATAGGTATATAAATATAAAATTTTATTTAAACAGCGTACAAACTATCAAAAAGCTTTTTCAAAATTATTTTCTAGAAATCCCTAAATAATTGAAATTTTTATTTTTGCTCTAAAATATTCTTCTCTCTGAAATTGAAAATTTCATCGCGTAAACTCATATGATCAACATAATACACAATCATTAAAGCGGTAAACAATTAATATTTTTATTTCTTAATACTTATATTGTTTAAAATAGTCTCAATATGATGTACGACGTCTACATATAAGTGATGCAAATTGGCGATTTAATAACATTACAATGTTGTTAAGATACATGACGAGATTGAAATGCGAGAAATTAATTCTCTACTAAAATACGCTGCCCAACGCAAGCGTAGACGGCAGATAAAAGACTTACCCCGACTTTGTTCGGTAACTCGGCGACGAATTCCGGTCGAAGTTCGCGCTCTCGTTTCGTATTCAATGTAATAGACTCGTTACAAATAGCGGTTCGGTTAGGTTAAACAGCGGGATTCTCAGCAACGTAGGAAAAGGGGCGAGTAAGCGCTAAGGTGGAGATAGAACTACTTCCACCCTCTGGCTGGCAAGAGGAGGAAGCGGGAGGACTCCCTCAACGACCGTGACAAATAACTCTCCTTCAACGGGGGTCTGCATCATTTAATTTTCCTTAGCCCCGCTACCCGGAATCGATGATCTCCTCTGCCGAGTATCTTACCGAAGACGAATGGGATGACTTAGACGCCGTTTCGCCACCTTCTCGGCAGGGGGTTTTAGATCGATCAACCAGATCCCAATTATTCGCGGAAAATTAACCTTCCGCGTTCGACGCAATCCATCGACGGCGATTAATGATCGAAATTGCGCAACGTGCGCGACCCACCTCGATAACATAACTCTGGTTGACATTGAATATCATCTAAGCGTACGTCTATAATTTACTTTGCAATTTAGTTCTACACAAAATTGCATTACACCTGTTAATGCTGCTTTGTAAAGTATTGTATCTTGTAATTTATGAAAAAGATGAAAAATTGAATTTTTAGAAATCTAGCACTATGAGTTTTTATGCCAATTACATGTAATGTATGTCGCTTTAATTATATTTATAATTATAAATAGTATACGAGTAAAAGTAAAATTTATAATAAAAATATATCGTTTAAATATTCTTTTCTCGATCAAAATTATACAAATAATTTATATTTTTATTTATTTTATAATGTATTGGCAAATAAACGCATTAGAGATCTTTTTATTTCAATATACACTGAAATTTTAGTGTCCAGTAATAAAATCATGGCGACTATTCGAAACAATTCTAAAGACAATGCGATATCTCGAAAGCTTAGTGTGAAAAAGATCTCCCCTTTTTCCTCTTTTCCAGTTTAACTATCAAACGAAAAATTAGAGCCCGCTCAAATCCGGAGACGGAAAGTCTAATTTCGGGGTGAGCGCGTAGGGTATGGAGGGCCATTGCCTCGATTCGAGCGATTCTCCCGACATTTACAGCCTTCAATTTGCCCTTCCGAGAAGGTGGCGGCGGTGAGCGAGCCAGGAATGTTAATTAAAGCCGTTCACTCCTCGATCTCGCGCTTCGACTAATTAGTCGCGTACAATGCCATCGTGAACGGTGCTAGAAGAGCG
>NW_021853422.1:346219-346601 GCF_003651465.1 Formica exsecta
GAGCGTCTGAGCGAGACGAGAGAGGGATAGGTGGAAAAGAGAGAAGGAAGAAAACAGAAGGTTCCAGGCAAGAGATAGGAGAGAGACAGACGGAAAAGAGCCGAGATCACTGGCAGCCGGAGATCACTTCACTCGGATACCACCGATCTCGCGCTCAAAGGAACTGGCGAACGTCAAGCCCGCTCGTTCGCATCCACGATCGTCCTGGTCGAAAGAAGAATGCCAATTTGCCGAAAGCCCTCTTCGCGGTGGCGAACGTCACGGAACGGAAATCCGTGAAACGGAAAGCCGGAATTCCTGAAAGATCAGCGCCGGTCCGTCCGACCAACTAGCGCGTGCACGCCTGTCAAGAAGGAGACATCTCGTTCTACCCCCCCCCCCC
>NW_021853422.1:346784-359310 GCF_003651465.1 Formica exsecta
CCCGAATGCTTTTAATCCGACTTAACACTCCCTGGACTACAAATGTGAATGCATATCTTTTTAAATTGTAAAAACGATTTATAGTTAAATATAGATTAATATTTAAAAATCTTTGTTAAATATAGATTGTTTAGAATGTTGAAACCAAAAATATTATAAAAGTGAATTTATCATAGTATATATTACTAAAAAAGAGAAAGAGAAAGAGAACTTTGCGTATTACCAAATAAAATTTCAAAAAGATAACATTTTCGTTAATTCACGCAAAAAATGTAAATCTCAATATTTGATAGTCCAAGTCGGACCATTTTAAAGATGTCGTCCGCGAAATACCTGTACAATTCAGTATCGATTCAAGATGCATTGTATGCAAATCGTCTATACAATCGTCAGGAGGCCACGCTCCCGTACTCCAGAAGTTTATGTAGCTCTTTTTTCCCCCTGTATATATTCCCTCCGCATTTGTCCATGGACTATGAACCCGTTAGACGGCGGAGGAGATCGAGGAGTTAAGACGATCGTAACCGGGAGAGATCCCGAAGGACTTTCCGTCGAAATCCGGCGGAAGGAACGCTCGTAGGAAAATTCCTGTACCTTAGGATAGCACGGCGATACGGACAGAGCGGGGTAATACAATCGAAGAGGAGGACGGGAGGAAAGGAAGGCGGCCGGTGGCGGGGGACCTCATCTAAAGTTACAAATCGCAATTCTTCCATGGCCGTGGTTCCGATTCTGTAAAGTTATGTTATGGCGCAAAGTAAGCGGGATTTATCAAGAAAGTTGGTATAACTTCGCTACGACTATTGATGCAATGAAACGATTGGCTCCGCCTCATTTACTACCCCTTTTCTCCGCCCGAGCTCTCACCCCTTTCTCGGGGAGATCTCGCTAACGCGAAGGTATTCTTCGTTGTCGCGACTTGGCCTCCCATCAATTGAAAACAGTCGTCTCTGCTTTCTCGATGATACCGATGCTCAAAGTTATCATATTGGATTAGCTTTGACGTTCTTACATTTTTCGATGCTTTCCTCGACATATAAACGTTGAACATTTATTTTTAATCTCTCCTTTTATGTGTTTTATTATATTTTTACTCTGAAATAAGAGATTCTTTCATATTTTGCATTAAGATTTTTATTCGCAATTGCATTTTTTAATTTTTCCTTTAAAATTTTAATCTCTGACGAAAAACATTCTAAAAATGTAAATTTTACGTTGGTGTTTTTAAGTAAAAAAAATTATAATTTCACACATACAAGCAAGCTGATTACGCTAAGCATGTTAAGTTTCCATCTACATCTATGTTTCTTTCGCATAACTTTTAGTTCCGTTTGCAATATTACGTCGGATATAAATAGTGTGGTCGGTCGTTTCTTCCTGTTTATATTGGAAGGCAACGCGATATGAGACGGAACAAGAAATTCCCGGGAAGAAGCTTGAAGCAGTGCTCAATCAATTTGCTCGGGAGGCATTACGCGTCGTCTAGGAGCAAAACGCAGCCGTGTATTGGAGCCGGCCGTGGACGACGGCCACGAAACGAGAAGGATAGGAAAGAGACGGAATCGTAGGTTTATCTGAAAATATTATGATGGCGTCGTCGCGTTCGTGCTACCGTTGCAAGGTGGCCGCCGGTTTTGATATGTCCCCAGCGTGGTGTAGAGTCGCGCGCGGCCGTATAGCTGAAGATATATGAACGGGATTGCAATCATGTCCGTGTTACCCGAGAGTGTCCTGTTGGGATAATATAAATATTGTGTACAGTCGTTTGTGTGTGCGTCGGCGTTGGCGGTCGATCCGAGCGGTGGGGGTGGAGAAGCGAAATGTAAGGAGAGGGGAGGGGCAGGGGCATGGGGAGGGTAGTCCAGTGATAGGGGCGAACGTCCACGATACGATGTCTCTTAGAATATTAGCCGATATCCTCGGGTATCGGCTCAAGTATTTACGAGGACGGTGTTCTCGTGGAAAGATCGGCGAAACGCTCGGGGAAGCGTAGGCGGGAATCCCACCGAAAGAGTTGGTGAGAGCGACCAAGAGGGTAGTGGTTGACGCGAGGGGAGATAGACAGAGAAAACGCAGATGGGAAGGGTGACGCGGGGAAGAGGGGAGGGGGAAGAGAGCCACCCTATATCTGCTCTAGACGGTGTACACACCGGAGGATAACGGGACGCGGTACCGGTCGGATAAGATTGCGAAACTGGTGTCCCGGTCCCTGGTGCCCTTTACCTTCTGGCCTCTGCGCGGTGAGAGGGAAGGGAAGGTGGACAGAGAAGATAGCGTTGGCCGACTGCGGAAGCATTCGTATTTCGAGAAACCGGAATTACGTATCGACAACGCTCGTAGTTTCTGATTTTTCGTCGGCGATCCGCGGACGATGGTCCGCCTCGTTTCACTCGAGTAACACGGCTGCGAGGAAGAGAGGAACACACAGTGAGCACGCGTAAGCCGGCTAAGCAAGCGTTGTGATGTAGTAGCAGGAAAAACTTTTCTAATACCGTCGCCCGTCCGGGATTACGCCGGAGATTGAAACGTATATATGTATTTACGAACGCGCGCGGGCGCACCTTCGGAGGGTACGACAAGATCCTCGGAATCTTTTTCTCTCTCTCTCTCTCTCTCTCTCTCTCTCTCTCTCTCTCTCTCTCTCTCATCGCTTCCTCTCATCTCTCTTGGTTACCCTGTTACTTAAACGGACCTACCCTTATTGCTTCTTTGGAAAGTACCGCGGAACCTTTGTCGTTATTACTTTGCAACGAGTCCGAGATAGCAGCGCGCCGAGAATTATCGAAGTTTATACGTCCCATGAGAAGTCGACGTTACGACGAGTCGCCTCTCGATCGACCCCTACCTACTCGAAATTTCATTCGATATACCTCCGGCCGAAGGCGAACGCTTCGAGATATCTCTCGGCAACGCGCGCGCACTGACGAGCATAACCACAGGCTGTCCCCTCGGAGTGAGGAACTGCGACACCGCATAGTTGTTGCACGAGTCTCCGCCGCGACCTCAACTCTCCCCTAAACCGTCCCTCCGGCAACCACCCCTGGCACCGACCCTCCCCCCGTCCGCACCGGCTATCCACCCGCAGAGACCACGCTACAAGGGGCCAGTATTTATGCACATTGTTGACTGGCACGTGGATTTATGCACGTCCGTTATATTATGCGTCCTGTCGTCCCCCGTGTAAAGCCGGTATGCCTGGTACCGTCTCGACTCTGCACGCAACATGTATTTCGAGTGAGAGCGTCTCGCCTAATACTGCATAAAGTCAGCTTTAAACGATAGACGGTTTTAAACTATACCGAGATATGAGAGAAGAATGTTAACGCGTTAGAATATGCGATCGCGTGTAATGAGTTGATGCAAGATGGCTTTAAATCACGTCACGATTAATAATCTATTAAAATATAATGCTATATTTTTTTCTTGTTTTTTTTTTTGTATTGTAATATATGCGGATTAATTAATTTTCATGTGATTTGATAAAGAGTCAGCTAAACGTCAGAGTTGTATAAGAAAGACATGTACCGTCCACATGTACATGAGGAAGAAGCTCGACGAGATGACGGTTGTTTGCGAGTCCTTCTTAGAACATCTTCGGGTACAAAGCCAGGTCCTGGTCGGTGCTCTCGAGCTGACGTGGCCCCCGGCAGGGTGGGCATTGTGTCGGCCCTCTCGACCACCGCCGCACAACCTACACTTCCTTACTTCGCCACTCGACGGTGAACTGAATCGAGCATGTGGACGGGACAGCAAGGAAATCTCCTTCTTGCCCGAGACCCGTCACTCCTCCCCGTCTCTGCCCTCTACGACCTTCCGCTCGCCGTATCTGCCGGCCAAGTCTCATGCCAGCTCCAAATGTCCGTCCAGTGTCCGCCGCCGCTACTGGCCAAGTAAGTTTCGACCTCGAGGCGATCAAGGCGCTCAGAAACACGTATCCACGACGGATCCACGGATCAGGGGAGCGAGATTTAAGGGTCGCTCTTTGAAATGTGACTGCTGGATCGGCATCGAGCGCCAACAATCACGGAAAAAGCTCGCTCGTTCTCTACTTATGTACATAGTATAGCGCCGCGCGTGGCAGTTCTCCATAAATTCCCCGATGCAATTTCTCTCAAGTTTGCTCGGTCATTCGATGCGGTGAGCGCGGGAGTGAATCTACGAGGTAGTCGGATTCGGGTCCTCGGCAATTAGCCTCACGGGACTTTGAGAGTGGCTCGAAGGTGGTGGTCGTCGGGACCAAGGTGGCCGGAAGGAGCCAGCACAGCTTCGGTCCTTCGACGGGGAACGAAGCTCGCCGGTAGCGGTGTTACCTCCCCCTCCCTTCCGCTACCATCGACGGGGTTTTAGTGTCTCGGGGAGTAATAACGTCTCGGGGTGTAGATTATACGGTGTCCGGCTAGGAACGGGCGAGTGCCCAGTTGGGTCCTCCGATGATGCAAGGTCCCCCGGTGCCACCACCGTCCGGACATATATTAGCATTCTAACCGACCATTATTATATGCCTGGTGAGCCGCGTTGGGCCGAGAGAGCACCACCGACGCCCGTGTTGCGTACTTGGACCAAGTTTACCAACAATTCACCGGGGCTCGCGCTCTATAATGGCCCCACGGCTGCTTAATTTATCGCGGTCATAATTAATAGCTTTGTAATTTTCATACAGCCGTACACGGGCCGCGTCGCGGAATTTATGGATACGTTTTCGCTCGCGATTATCGATTTTGCGCGAGCTCGACGACGGGTTGCTGACTCAGTCGCCGATCGCCGAATGACAGCGAAGCCTGGCCGCGCAGTCGTTCAATTTCTCCACAACGGACTTGGAGTTTGAATACGAATATCCGCAACGCTCTCTCGTTTGCCGAGATGGGGGTAACCGCTTGAGCGGTTGAAATATTTATATTGTTATTGTTGCGCCCAACTGCTCGCTTTCCCCGAAAAAAAAAAATTGGATTGCATCGAGTGCAACGAGACCGTTTTAATTCACGCGCGCTATATAATTATCCGCGCTCGATTACCTTCGTTTTCGACCCGTTTATGTAACTACGATAAGAAAAATTAGGATCAAGATCGTCGCTCGTCGCCAGTAAACGCTCGACGCCGGCGCTCGTGATGGCCAGAGTCGGCGCGCGAGAATTTATTATTAAATATCCCTTTCGTCCGGTAAGTAGCTCCTTCTTTACGGCGCTTAAATATAAAATAAGTAGACGGGTGCAGCGGCAAGGTGCTCGCCACGATAACCGGCTGACTTGTGGCTCCATTAGCGCCCCCGCCCGGTAACGTATAGCATAATAAGAGTTTATGTGTCAGGTTGATGCGCCAGAAGGCTGCCAGACGAACTCCGCGGCATAGGAACTGTTATATTTTCATTACACCACCGTGGTCGTAACGAAGGGTGCCTTCGATGAATCCCAGGGAATAGCGCCTCGCCGCGGTTATGGAGCTTGCTCGGTATTTAGATTCTTCTTCGCGCGCGCTCACCATTTTTCTGGGTGTAAAACTTTAGTATGAATTTACTTTTATTTAAGACTCCGATTAAACTTTTTTACATATTGTGTAAAAAGTTATTCTTTTTCGTAAAATATTGTACAATTTTATAATACAAACGTTTTTAATAGGAATGATACATGTATTTTAAATAATAATATACGAAATTAATTTACAAATACGAGTTGTTAAATAATAAGCTATTAAAAAATCACTGTACAATCTTACAAAATTATTTATCGTGCGTCGTCTGTAATTGCATTACATTCTCTAAAGAAAAACGAAATGTTGCGAGATGGTTTTTAACTGAAATTTTGTCCCCGTTTCACCATTACGGTTACGGGATACCTTCCACACATCCTACACGTCAGAGTAAGAAACTTGCCTCCCACGGGGAGTTAGCCGCTATCAATAATGATCCATCATTTTGTAGCGTATCATTTTGACGTACGGGCCTATCAAATAGACCACAAAATGCACGCAACAAAAGTGGCGCGTTTACGCATACACGCGCGCACGTCTGTAATCGAACGTTTCCTCGTTCGTGGATATCGCCGACACTCTCGTCTACACGCAGGCCGGGCATTATGCAATCTTGGGGTAAACTTAGCACTTAGAGAGGACGGGGAGTTAATGCAACATCGTCAGACAACGACGCCGGTGGAAGGACGACGCGATGGGCGGCGGTCCATAGCTCGAACTCTCTCCGGGCTCTCGGTGGGTGGATGGGTGACCAGGATGTATCCGTCCACCTAGCCCTGTAAGCCAAGCGACTCTTCCCCCTTTCCTACCCCACCCCCGCATTTTGCCCCTCGTTCGGTTCGGCCTCGCACCTATACCCACGCGAGAGCACCATGCGATGGCCCCTTCACTATAGACACCATAGTTGCGGCTAGTTGGCCGTCACCTCTGCGTCGACGCTCCCTTGTCTCTTCGACTGATTCAATTTGCCCGCCTCGTGGCTGTTTAATTACTGGCCGGAGAGTGGACCGTGGCCGAGCAAGACAGAAAGGCCGGTCGGCGCTTGGGTGGCAGGAATGAGAGCGGTGGGAGGGTGAGCGACAAAGAGGAGGAGGAGGACGAGTAGCGAGCGAGCGCCCTCGGGAAAAAGAGGGATGGATAGACAACGAGCGGACAACGAAGAAGGAAGAGAGAGTCCACTCGAACTCCGCACACACCACTGACAACCCTATCTACCGGTGTATTGGTGCCGCCGGTTCCGCTGCCACTAAGACACTAACGGAATAACGGCGCTCGCCGGTGGAGATTGTTGTTGATGCTAAAGTAACGGGCAGCCCTGAGGGGTCGCCGCTGCAGAGAGGACGAAAGAGGGACAAAGAGAGAGAAGGAGAAGAGAGAGAGAGACAGAGACAGAGACAGAGAGGGATTAGAAAGAGAACTGCGCGACAAGAGCGAGCTGACCGGCGGGGATGCGGAAGGGGTTGGGTCAACCCTGCGACGTGTCTTGCAAACCGAGTATATGTCTGTCCCTCTCCCGCATACCACCCGCTCGCCGCTCCCGCATTCTCGAGCTCGACGATGTCCTCCAGCTTTACGGTCGGTTTGGAATACGATTTTACTGCTATCGGATAAAGAGGCCGCCGCAGGAGCGTCCTCTAAATATCGATAGCCCGGCGCGAACGATACAAAAGAGAGCGCCGACCGGCACAGTCGCCTTTTATAGCGGTAGCGTCGTCGGCGTCGATCACGTAGAGGAAATGCCTGGGTAACACTTGAACGTGTACTGCTGGCGAATTTTTTCAACTGAACCAGACGTGCTGTCGTTTAGAATTAATGATTTGTTCAGACATTATTAGAATTTCTAGTTCTAATATGTGTTGCGTCCAGACTTGACGGAAAAATTTTATAGATATAAAAGATATATAATTTTCGAAATATAAAACTCTTGATAAGACTTGATTTTAAATATAAATTGTTTTATTTATTATATATAACATGCAATTTAGATCAAATTAAACTTATTAATGCATATTTTACAATCAACATTTTACAAGAAGCCTTGAGGATAATTTGCATGAAAGTGTTTTTGCATGTTCGTCACTTAATCTAATCGAAATCATCGTTTTAAGGATAGATCATTATATCAAGTTATTTCGTAAATCACGTCACTATTGCAGGATTGAATCAACAGACACATGACACGCGAAATTTAATAATAATTATTCGGGATAAAATACATCACACACGCTATATCGGACGATAGTTTTAACAAAAGATACTATTGTCTTGCATGATTCGAGCGACCTTGCACGGCGGAATGCGAGACGCAAATTTGTCGAGCGAATGTATGCTGACGTCAGTCGTGGCGTTGCACCCATCCATCGAAGGAAAGGAACGGTCTTAATGGACATACGGATGGACGGATGAACCGTAGGCACGCGGAGGCAAACTCTAAATTTACACGAGCACCATCTCGCACCATCTCGCGTATCTCTATTATAAGACGGCCGTAAATTCACGGATTCATTATCATAAATTGGATCGCCATCGGGTCGTGCACGTCAGCGATGAAATGCCTCGCAAACGGAGAATAACGTGTACTATAATAAAAAGCTTCGAGTTCTTTGCAATGGCCCTCTGCCTGCGGATACCGGTATCCAGGGTCATTGGTCCCTACATAGACTACGAATCGATATACTCTTGAAGAAAATTAAGTCTTCTCTTTATCTCGCCAATATGTTTCCCGCTAGTCTCGTTCGAGAATTGTTTCTCGATTCGTTTGATCTCTTGGCTCGTGTCAGTCGCATTGTCAAATTGTCCATCTAGTTTAGAATATTTAATCTTTTAATGTCGTTAGTAATGTTTCATATTGAAAAATACATATTTTATAATTTTTCATGCCTTATGTACGTCAAAATCAATTTATATACATCATATTTATATAACCGGTAGATATAACTAAATTTTTTTTTTTTTTACAGATGTATATGCTAAGTGTAATATATAACATTTGTTACGAGTAAAACAATAAAGATAAAGATGTATATATTATATGACTCATTGTCAGATGAAAATAACTGGGAATCGTATTCCTTGACAGGAGATCGCGAATTAATTTACGAGCAATAGTTCGGTCAAAGGCGAAGGGAATCAAGAGTGTTTCAGAGAGGCGGTATTCATCTTTCCCCGAAAGGTTTACGTATCAAAGTGAAAATTAATCTGCCCGCGGCGCGCGAAAACTCGTGACAACTGCGATTGATTTACGTCGTTCGCGATGTTTGCAAATGACTTCTGAGCAGATACAGCCACGGACAGTTATTGCCACTTGGCCTGCATTTGCCATCCACTCTATCTCGCCCTCGTATCCTGTTGCGTTTTTTATCTTTTTCGCATACCCGCGAACGCGTCTTGTTCCGAGACGTTTATGACGTTACACAACAGTAATTCTGTCGTTGTCAAGGTACGGCAAAGGGATCAGAAGCTCGAGCGGAGATGAGGCCGCCAGTGCTCGTATTCGCGTTGACAGAGGTACGAGTGGTAATCGAGAAGTCTTTATTTATCACAATGTTGAAATTAGAATGACGACGTGCCGTAAAAGCGTAGCTTTCATCTAGACGTATATTTATGCTTCTTTTTTTATTCGACACAAAATGTCAGACCGGCCAAAAATAACTAATTTCTACTACTATTACAAGTTTAGTATTCACATTATGCGTATTCGTCAATGTTGTATCGCAGAAAATAAACTTGAACGACGCAATAATTTTATACGAATAATATTTTATAATTCCGTAAAAAAATAAACACAAAGATAAGCGGTTAATTATTGCTAAGTCCGGCTAAATCCAGAAATTCTCTTTCTCGAACGAGTCATAGATATTGGATATTCGCCACGTTATACTCGTCAACGTAGATCAAAACAAAGCGGGTACGTGGGTGCAGATGCAGGTGCATCCGACAAGGCGCGGCGCACGTGGTGGACGTGCTCGAAAGGGCACGTATACGCCCTGAACCTTACAATGGCACTCGAGTAACGAGGATCCCGCCTCGTCAGTCAGCCTGAAAAATTCCTCGGCCCGTTTGCCTCCGCGCATTCGCACGCGCGAGAGAAGGATATCCCGAGAACGTGTGTTGGTCTATGCTGAGCGCTAGTAAAACGCATATACGCGCGTATATAAGCAACGGACGACGAGACGCTGGTGGCGATGGTGGTTGTGGTGTCGGTGGTTGTTTGCAAGGGAGAGAAGGGGGAGTAGCTTTGGTCGCCTCGGCAATAAAGTGTGCCCCGACGAGAAAGCTCACGTGTTCACGTTTAGCATTTATCGAAGCCCCGCGCGCGAGATCGTAACTCGAAAGTGCAGGCCTGCCTGTGCGTGTCATGCAGATAGGTTTAAAAGCCGAACGTGCCGCATTTACAAATGCGCCTCTCGCTCTCTCGCTTCCTCCTTCACCCGCGCTTTCTTCCGTTCCCCGCGTCTCCTCTTCCGCTTGCGGCGAAACGCTCTCGCGCCGACCTTAAGGCGGTTTTATCGTCGTCGGAATCGTGCCCTCGCCTCGTCTTCGTCGCGTGACACAAACTGGAAAAAAGTTCACGTGGAACTCGACCGTGAAAATTGCGCGTATACGTTTGAGAAACACGTGAGTAATAAAATGAGATTGAACGACTGCCATGTGAAAAATTGATTCGTTCTGTTTCGGAGCACGTACTAAATGAAACCGCGAGCAATGATCGGTGTTTAATGTGACGCGTGTATATTAATGGATGTTTGATAAAAATAAAATTTTATGAAAGGAGAGAGTTTCAGTATTTGATGGATATTTGATAAGCGAGAAATAAATATTTGAATTATTCATTCTTTAAGACGTCGAAAAAGATGTCACAAGTATTTTAATTTGTAAATCATTTGTCCGTCACGATGTGTAAAAGCTTCCGGGCATACCAAGAAGTCGTAATGCTCAATCGTCCGTCCAAGAGCGCCCGCGCGTAAATCTCTTGCACGCGATACGGAAGTCACGAGTCTATAAATGCCGTCAAAGGAAGAAAAAGGGGGGGGGCGGGAGGAGAGGTTGGAGGAGGGTGACAGAACCGCTGAAAAGAAGTTTCGAAAGAAGCCGAAGCAAAGGGACAAGGGAGGCCATCGACTGCGTGACGAGCGGGGACAGTCGGTCGTGTGCGCGGGTGATCCCTGCTCGCGCGTGAGCCATGAAGGGAAACGAAACGGTGCGGCGGGGCCGGGGAAGGGGGACGAGCGGGAGGAAGACGCTACCGCACACGTATACATCCGACAACAAAAAGGGATCAATCCGCTGCTGGGTCGGAGGAAACATAAATCGTGGCGGCGAGACAGTTTTGGAGGACGAACGGCAAGCGGGCCCGGAGAGAAGTAGCGGTGTGATACAAACAAGATCCACTCGGCGACACGAGGCGGTAAATATATCGGACGCGGCGAGGAAAAGACGGAACAAGTCCGTAAAGAGAAAGAGAGACGAAGAAGAGGAGGGGGGAGGAAGGGACCGAGGGGGAATGTATCGGGCGAACAAGAAGGGAAGGGCTGGAGGAACAGACTCCGCGATACGATGAAGCGTGAAAGAGTCGATGCGAGAGAGCATCCGCGGCATCCCACTACACGAGGAGCCTTCCTCTTCGCTTTCCCCTTCCCTCACCTTCTCGTCATTCCCCTGCTCTCCCTGCGGAGAACGTTTTATTTCGCGACGAGACACGACTGAGAGACAAGTGACCACATCGAACTGTCGTATTTCAGGCTGTCACCTGTCGAGGAACGACGGGTTCCTCGCGTAGAAGTAACGCGATAGCAACGAGAGGAGTGAGAGAGAGAGAGAGAGAGAAAGAGAGAAGGAGATGGCTTCTTAGCGCCCGTGCAAAAATAGCGCAACCGTCCCTCTTCGCGCTTGTTCCCTCTCCTTCTCCATCTCTTTCGTATCCTCATCGGTGAACGTCTCCGAGCAGAGACTTTACGGCCACCGTGAAGACGCGAGACTGGGCGGCCCATTAACAATAAGTATGCCACATTTTCATGATGATGCCATCACGGTTCTCTCGTTGTCGTTATCATCCGTAGGCGCATGATGAAAACTTTGTCGAGCCTAATTGCTACCGTTCGCACGATACTTACCTTGTATAAGCTACAACCGAGTAGCAGTTTGAGGATACACGGAAACAAAATTTACAACTTAATGAAGCAATTGGGTATTGAAATGTCTTTATGGCACGAAAAATTATAAAAATATAACTTTTTTAAATATAATTTTTTTAAATTTTACATTTGAATTATTTTAACAATAAACGATTAAAAAATCGAATTCGAAAAATCGAATTTAAACTGAAATATCTTTCACTGATGATTATGATTTATACATTATATATAAATTGTATATATAATGTAACGTATATATACATTGTAATGCAAATGATATTAAAATTATCTATTTTGACATAACAGAGTGACAGACCAAATAAATGGTAATAATAAGAGAGTAATACAAATACACATATATATTAAAATAAAACTAAAAATTCGAAATTTGTTGGGAGAGATGGCATATGACTAGATATTAAAATTTTAACAATTTTCACTTGAAATCCATCTTTCGGTAAATTAAAAGCAGTCACAATTAACAGAATACATATGCAGTGAAATTATAGAAAGAGGAAGAAAGAAGGCCGAGGACGAAGGTAAAGAGAGCGACGAGGAAAAAAAGAGAGAGAAAGGAACAAGAACTTGCTCGGGGTCAGTGCCTCGGCTGTCCGTCAAACGGTCACCTCGCGCGCGTCCACTCCTGCGAATATAGTTTTGCTCTCTTTCTCTCCTACCACATCGCTTCCTAAAGCCTCGTCCACACCATACCTCGCGGGACAGAAGGCTCGCGAGAACGAGCTCTCGTCGAGATCAAGGCGAGTTCTGCCTGCCTTAATGGAGACACGTTCGCACGAGCTGCCTCTCACGGCGGCAAAACCGATTTATCTGCGCCCACGTTTCTTCCCAGCCTCCCTTCTGCTTCCTTCTACCCGCAGCCGAGATCCTCTCCGTAACCAAGTTTGTCCCCAACACATACACACACTCTT
>NW_021853422.1:359425-367952 GCF_003651465.1 Formica exsecta
TCTTTCTCTCTTTCTCTCTCTCTCTCTCTCTCTCTTCCTCTGTCTCTCTCTCGCTCCACTAGCGACTCTTTCGCCGTCGCACTCCCGCGCAAACCCTCGTATTCGCGTACATTGAGAATCGTGTCTTACACGGGAATATTTCACTTTTCCATGTTGCCGCGGCGAGAAGAACGAAGGGTCGTCCCGTACCAGCCTCGAGGGTGGAAGGGATGCCAACGAGACGTGGAAAAATTCGATTCGTAAGAATCGAATCCGCTGTTTATAGAAACGGCACACTCCACCATTTGGATTTAACAAAGAATGATATAAGGTTCGTCATTAAGTATAGTAACATGTGATGGCAAGTAAATGCCATGCCAAATATTAGTGGATTAGAAAATTCACATTCCAGGAAAAATAATTGAAGCTGTTAGTAGAATGAATCAGAATATAATTATGACATGAAAATAGATTATATACCCAGAAACAATTTCCAAGAATAAACTTGAATATTTCAGATTGTTATGCAATTTATCACATTGCACACAATGACAATTACTTGATTAATGAGCATCATTAAGTCGTGAAGAAAGATGGTATAAACCGATTATATTGTTAACAAATTTAGTAATGTATTTGTCTTTGTAAAATTCATAGAGAGAGAAAGAGAGAGAGAGAGAGAGAAAGAGTTTCAAAGCAAGAGCGCTAATTCAATGAACAAGTTTTTAAGTTAAAGAGACTGATTTTATTCTCCATTTTTTATTTGTCAAATTCTATTATTATGATAACTGTAATTAATTAATGACTAATATTCTCCTGCCAAATACATTTGAGGTCGGAAAATTCTATCTGTGTTTTTTCGAAAGATGTAAAAATATTTTTCCTTTTCTCGAATTACTTAAAAGAAAAAAGATGTGTGATAAATTTGTAATCAAGCAAAATGAAATACGGAACGCGTGTGACTCTTGCGCTTATTTATTTTCATGCCTGAATTTTGAGCATCTGACAATCAATGTCCAAAAATTGTGACAATTTATTTAACATTCGGATGTTTATTCGCAAGTCGTAAATGCTAATTTTGCGCTAGCCGGATTTCAAGATCGCGTCGCGCTGATCTCTCCGCACGACACTATATTCAAATTATCGGTTTCCGGAATTATAAAAAAGACGAACCGCTCGTTGGAATCTTTGATACATGTTACAGCGTGGCAAGGACATAGATCAGTCGGAATTATAGTCGTCAGTCGACCAAGTCACAGCTGATGGTGTCGATCCCGTGTATCCGTGAACGCGCGATCCATAAAGAATGGTGACCTCGCTCTGGTGCGGATTCTTCGAGTCGTCGTCGCTGTCGCGAATAAAGTCGTAACTTAGTGCGCGGACACGACAAACAGTCGCCGGCCTATCGATGCAGATTTGCAAAATGTCACAGTTCGATGCTGAATTACGATCGTTGAATCGCCTCGGTTAGTTTCGAAGCGACATTTCTCCGAACGTGGTTGCAAGGGGAACTCGTAAAAATACATTCGCCACCTACGCCCCGGAGAGAGAAACGGTCCAATCGCGCGCCGTCAAACGCTCGTAAGTCGCGCGAATTTACGATTAATACGCCCGGAGCCGCTAGGCCCGCGTAATAATTACGATCAACCATGAGTCATTCGGGAATCGCGAATCAACGTTGAGGCGGCCCGTTAATTTGTTGCCCCGGACTCGTTTTACTTTAATTTATCGATATAACGCGATCGTACGTAACCCGTCGCACCGGGGCCCCCTTTTTCGCGGTCGAAGATACGTTCATAACCCGTCGCCGATAACACGTATTTACGACCCTCGACTCGCAGCGGATACCGTCGAGATCCTGTCGTTCAAGGTGGCCTGGACCGCTGGCGTAAAAAAGGCTTCCACCTTAAGATAAGACCGAATGGTATATCGGCGAATAAAATCGTAGATCACCGGGGATTCGGCTCCAGGCTTCATCGAGGGTGGACGTCGCAATGGAGCGATCCCGAGGATATGGGTCCGACTTACGTATGTATTTTGTAATGTCCAAAAAAAAACAAAAAAAAACGGAGGATCCATATTCATATTATTTATTTAATTTCATATATTACTCTTTAAGTCTCGCGTTCCACATTTACATTTGCTTCGGATATCATAGTGGACGATAAAAATTTAGATTGGCTTAAAATCATGCAAATTATCGAAAGATATTTTTCTCTGCAAATACGTCGTTGTTCCTGAAAAAAAAAAATCTGTGTAACATGAAAGAAGTCTTCTCCAAGGTGACTCTATGTAGCTGCTCACGTAATGCAGAAATGTTGAAGCGCGAACATTGTGACGAGAGTACTTTTAGCACGAGTAAATTTCGCAAAGAGAAAAAGTCGCTTGGGCGAGAAAAAGAGCTCGTATAAAACGGAACTAGAATCTATCAAAAAGAGAAAAGTCGAGGATCCGAGAGAGGGCGAGATCGTGCGAGAGACCGCGTCGGGGAAGGAACGGGGAGAGAGGGGAAGAGGGATGCGGCGAGCCGGAGAGCCCGAGTTTGCCCAGGAGGCAATGAAGTACGTCACGGGGATGATGGACGTCTCCGCATAAACCTGACGAGTGACTCGTGGCGCCTTCAGGAACGACTCTGAGGAGCCTCCTACATCACTTTTATTACGGCCGTCCTCATTTTCATATCTCATAAAACCTCGAGGGCTCCGCGCTGTTCGTTCGTGGACGCGAGCTTGATATACGTATAATCCGCGATCTAACTTACGTGGCGAAATTATCAGGGTCTTCCCCTTTGCCACCGCGCCAACGGCTCCATTGCTCTATCCTTTTGATTCAACTTTCTCTACGCGCGTCATTTGCTGATTGAATATTCCTTCTACAAAGTTTTTCAGACGTTTTCATTTTAGATCTCTCAAGTACACACAATAAGAATTATAAAAATTTATCTTATATAATATTTTACATTGTAATTTAAACATATATACAGCAAAGCGCATATTAAATTGTTTGGCGTTTAGTTGTATGGCTACAATGGATGTAATAACATGCAAATAATCGCTGCCTGTTATGTTGATTTGAAGGAAATGTTAAATTGTCATTTACAGATATAGTAAATTACGCTGCTACCGATTCTGACTTAAATGATGTTTCCATGGGAATTGTAATATCACTAATAAATCATATATATATATGTATATCTAATTTCTATAAATATATATATAAAACTAGATTAAACGATATATAAAATATATATATTTATAGAACTAGATTAAACGATACGATTACGTATGTGTCTGTCAACCAGTTAAACTGGACTCAATATGAATTTATTGCTGCCCGCAGTTAACTCACTATGCACATCGCATTAAAACGTAGGTTTGCTTAATAAGAAAAACTTTGATCGCTCAAGATAATGCAGATTACTTTCCAGTGGAATAACTTTCCTACATGTGTTTCCTACATGGAATTTTAATTTTCTTTTAACTTTTTTAAAATATATATCGTATCATTTTTTAATAACGATACGTTCTAATGTGTGTCACATCATAGTATTATCATATACATATATCAGCATTTATTATAGCATTTAATTGCACTATCAGAGGTACAAGAACACATGAATGAAAGTTGATAAGATTTAATTTGTATTTCATACCAGGTATTTGTGAAGCATTTAGATAATTTATTCTGTTAAAATACAGACACCCATTCACACGAATTCTCCAAGTGAAAACTTTTCAGCTCGTGGCCGCGTTCGAACTTGGAATTTCTAGGAACACGCTTCTTACCGCACTCTTATTTATCAGGTAAGGGGCGAGGAGGGTGTGCGCTCTCAACCGCCGGCAGCAGGACGGTCGTGAGTGCCGGTACGCTGCCGGCGACAGTGAATGACTGCACTGCACGTGACACGAGACTGACAGGTTTATGCGAGCGCGCGTGTGGGAACATAAAAGGGAACACGTAGCTAGCTGCCTGCCTGCCCGTGATGTACGTCTGTTTGTGTAAGTGACACGGAGTGAGTGAGTGACACGTCTCTCTCCCTGGCAAGTCCCTGGCCCCCTCCACCCCCCCCGCTGATGGTGTCGATCCCGTGTATCCGTGAACGCGCGATCCATAAAGAATGGTGACCTCGCTCTGGTGCGGATTCTTCGAGTCGTCGTCGCTGTCGCGAATAAAGTCGTAACTTAGTGCGCGGACACGACAAACAGTCGCCGGCCTATCGATGCAGATTTGCAAAATGTCACAGTTCGATGCTGAATTACGATCGTTGAATCGCCTCGGTTAGTTTCGAAGCGACATTTCTCCGAACGTGGTTGCAAGGGGAACTCGTAAAAATACATTCGCCACCTACGCCCCGGAGAGAGAAACGGTCCAATCGCGCGCCGTCAAACGCTCGTAAGTCGCGCGAATTTACGATTAATACGCCCGGAGCCGCTAGGCCCGCGTAATAATTACGATCAACCATGAGTCATTCGGGAATCGCGAATCAACGTTGAGGCGGCCCGTTAATTTGTTGCCCCGGACTCGTTTTACTTTAATTTATCGATATAACGCGATCGTACGTAACCCGTCGCACCGGGGCCCCCTTTTTCGCGGTCGAAGATACGTTCATAACCCGTCGCCGATAACACGTATTTACGACCCTCGACTCGCAGCGGATACCGTCGAGATCCTGTCGTTCAAGGTGGCCTGGACCGCTGGCGTAAAAAAGGCTTCCACCTTAAGATAAGACCGAATGGTATATCGGCGAATAAAATCGTAGATCACCGGGGATTCGGCTCCAGGCTTCATCGAGGGTGGACGTCGCAATGGAGCGATCCCGAGGATATGGGTCCGACTTACGTATGTATTTTGTATGTCCAAAAAAAAAACAAAAAAAAACGGAGGATCCATATTCATATTATTTATTTAATTTCATATATTACTCTTTAAGTCTCGCGTTCCACATTTACATTTGCTTCGGATATCATAGTGGACGATAAAAATTTAGATTGGCTTAAAATCATGCAAATTATCGAAAGATATTTTTCTCTGCAAATACGTCGTTGTTCCTGAAAAAAAAAAATCTGTGTAACATGAAAGAAGTCTTCTCCAAGGTGACTCTATGTAGCTGCTCACGTAATGCAGAAATGTTGAAGCGCGAACATTGTGACGAGAGTACTTTTAGCACGAGTAAATTTCGCAAAGAGAAAAAGTCGCTTGGGCGAGAAAAAGAGCTCGTATAAAACGGAACTAGAATCTATCAAAAAGAGAAAAGTCGAGGATCCGAGAGAGGGCGAGATCGTGCGAGAGACCGCGTCGGGGAAGGAACGGGGAGAGAGGGGAAGAGGGATGCGGCGAGCCGGAGAGCCCGAGTTTGCCCAGGAGGCAATGAAGTACGTCACGGGGATGATGGACGTCTCCGCATAAACCTGACGAGTGACTCGTGGCGCCTTCAGGAACGACTCTGAGGAGCCTCCTACATCACTTTTATTACGGCCGTCCTCATTTTCATATCTCATAAAACCTCGAGGGCTCCGCGCTGTTCGTTCGTGGACGCGAGCTTGATATACGTATAATCCGCGATCTAACTTACGTGGCGAAATTATCAGGGTCTTCCCCTTTGCCACCGCGCCAACGGCTCCATTGCTCTATCCTTTTGATTCAACTTTCTCTACGCGCGTCATTTGCTGATTGAATATTCCTTCTACAAAGTTTTTCAGACGTTTTCATTTTAGATCTCTCAAGTACACACAATAAGAATTATAAAAATTTATCTTATATAATATTTTACATTGTAATTTAAACATATATACAGCAAAGCGCATATTAAATTGTTTGGCGTTTAGTTGTATGGCTACAATGGATGTAATAACATGCAAATAATCGCTGCCTGTTATGTTGATTTGAAGGAAATGTTAAATTGTCATTTACAGATATAGTAAATTACGCTGCTACCGATTCTGACTTAAATGATGTTTCCATGGGAATTGTAATATCACTAATAAATCATATATATATATGTATATCTAATTTCTATAAATATATATATAAAACTAGATTAAACGATATATAAAATATATATATTTATAGAACTAGATTAAACGATACGATTACGTATGTGTCTGTCAACCAGTTAAACTGGACTCAATATGAATTTATTGCTGCCCGCAGTTAACTCACTATGCACATCGCATTAAAACGTAGGTTTGCTTAATAAGAAAAACTTTGATCGCTCAAGATAATGCAGATTACTTTCCAGTGGAATAACTTTCCTACATGTGTTTCCTACATGGAATTTTAATTTTCTTTTAACTTTTTTAAAATATATATCGTATCATTTTTTAATAACGATACGTTCTAATGTGTGTCACATCATAGTATTATCATATACATATATCAGCATTTATTATAGCATTTAATTGCACTATCAGAGGTACAAGAACACATGAATGAAAGTTGATAAGATTTAATTTGTATTTCATACCAGGTATTTGTGAAGCATTTAGATAATTTATTCTGTTAAAATACAGACACCCATTCACACGAATTCTCCAAGTGAAAACTTTTCAGCTCGTGGCCGCGTTCGAACTTGGAATTTCTAGGAACACGCTTCTTACCGCACTCTTATTTATCAGGTAAGGGGCGAGGAGGGTGTGCGCTCTCAACCGCCGGCAGCAGGACGGTCGTGAGTGCCGGTACGCTGCCGGCGACAGTGAATGACTGCACTGCACGTGACACGAGACTGACAGGTTTATGCGAGCGCGCGTGTGGGAACATAAAAGGGAACACGTAGCTAGCTGCCTGCCTGCCCGTGATGTACGTCTGTTTGTGTAAGTGACACGGAGTGAGTGAGTGACACGTCTCTCTCCCTGGCAAGTCCCTGGCCCCCTCCACCCCCCCCCTGACTCCCTTCATCCGCGCCCCTCTCTTACACGACCCCATCTCGCGCTCCTCGCGACCCCCCTTGTCCGCCCTCTCTTCTCTCCCTCTCAGAGAACGTTCGTATGCGCGCTCGTAGGAACGCGGACTTCGACGGGGTCCCTCTCTTCCACCCCTCTCTTCCGCCAACATCCACGCTAGTCCTCGCGTCTCTCGGTCTTTGTTGACTGTCGCGCGCTGACGTCATGCCGCCGCCTGCACTTGACGCTGCCACGAGACTGCAAAGAGGACCGGCATAGCGCGAGCGATCTCGCTGCTTCCGATTCTGAAATCGAAATACCGGCCACCAATTTGAATACCGTCGTAGCGTGAAGATATTTAAATCTTATCTATGAGTCTATCTTGGTACTTAGAAGATTTCACGTAATCTTTGATTTATTATTATTCAGCCAAATAACACTTAATAATTGAGAGTTGGATAAAGTTGGATTATTCTGTTATAAAAATGTATTAAGATTTATCATTATATAAGATATACTCTTTATATTGTCATATTATATGGTAAACTGCAACATCAATATTTAGTCAATACAATTCTTAGTTGAGTAAAATTTTGAAAAGCAAAGTATTTAATATCTCTCTTACTTTAATAATTTTTATATAAAAGCTGTAATTTTTTTTGTTTATTTAATGTCTGAATAATCCCATTTGCACCATTATAAAAGGAGATTATCGATGTAACCTTGTATTTACGGGCACCCATCAGAGCGTTACAAAGTTAAAGGCAAGCGAAAGACACAGAAGACTCATATTCGCGGTATATTCTGAGATTGGTTATATACGATGACAGGATATTATCCTCGTTGAAATCCATCGAGCGAGGCCGAGAGAAGGTAGCCGTCTCCATACCATGGTTATAAGTGCATTTCGACGATGCGTTTATGACTCCGTGGGATCGCAACGTCCGCGTAACTCGCGCGGCATGCGTCCCTGATGTCAATCCACATTACCCTTTCTCACGTTAATGAACGGCCGACGAAACACTCATCTCGACGGTGTACACGCTTTCCTGGAATGTCCTCTCACGTCTCGACGACCAATTAGCGTTTCGCAAAAGTGCAACACAGATGACGAGAGACACGAGCGCTCTTCACCAGGTGGTTCACCCTTGCCAGCATTAAGATCTTGCTCGAGTATCCACGTTCGGACGGCCAATTATCGGCGCGCGAAACTGCTAATTATAGTAGCTGTCGGTCGAGCTCGATCCGCGAGTATGATTTTTCTTTTTTTTTTTTACTACAATATAATATGTGACAATTGTCGATCAGCATCGATAGAAATAAATGATAAAGCGCGTATGTATTTATAATAACGCGACATATATAATCTTTGAATATGCTCGATTGTTAATGGGTATAAATAATAACAGCGACATGTAATTAATTTCTATTACACTAAGGTTAATGAATGGTATCACGATATAATAAAATTGTAATAAAACAATGTAGTCAAGTGGTGCATATCGCGTGCCGCTGAGATACTCTTGTCGCATATTTATCTGTGTAAATATTTCTATGAATTTTTATTTTGTGTACTTTTTATTAGTTTAAATAAATTTTTATGTATATATATATATATATATATATATATATACATAATAATAAAATATTCTTATAATTTTATATTATTT
>NW_021853422.1:368189-383549 GCF_003651465.1 Formica exsecta
ATAAAAAATATATAAAAATTGTAACCTTATTGTAAATAAAAACGTTAAATCGTATATTATATATTTGCAAGAAAAAGTAACAATATAAGCTTCTGTTTTCAATTCATAATCGATTTATACAAGATCACAACTGCCTCCTTTATCATATATTTTTAACGACTTTGTTCTATATTCAATCATCCTTTTGATTAAAATTGGTAACAAGAAAAAACATGTTTGACACAAAACTTGATACAGTTTGCTCGAGAAAAGAAGAATTTGACATATCGAAAGTTCAAGTAGCTGAGAAATCTAAAGTCTTCAAAGTCGGCGACGTCGTCGCTAATCTCGATACTGCGACACATTCGTCCACTGTAAATACTCGTCTACTGCCGAGATAAAGAAGGTGGAAGTCGGCGGTGACAACTTGTTTTCCTACATCGCTACACTCCGTGCAGATTTACTTTACCTTTATTTCTCGGTGCGGCCGCTGTCGGCGGAAACGGGCCGCGGAACGTCCGCTACGGTGTATTCTTCCTACGTTTCATAATTATGTTTTTATCTAAGCTGCATCTGCAAAATTGCGCTTGGCGCGAACGGAATTTTAACGTGGCAGACGTGCGGGCTCGCGCGATACGCGTGATTAAACACATTCGCGAGATAATGGCCGGATTTTAATTAAGCGAAGACAATTAGCTTTTTCAATTGTCGCGCGAATTCGTGCGGCGGATCGAAAGCGCAGAAGAGAGTAGGACAACGGGAGAGGGAGAGGGGAGGGAAATTGGGAAAAAGGAGAGAGAGAAAGAGAGAGACGAGAGGTCGAAAGCTCGGCGTTGCTGAAATTTACGCAACGGCAACCAGCGACCTTTCCTTTACTTCCATCTAATTCAAAACTATAAATCGAGGGCGTCTGTTGTATGTATGACGGCGGGCTGGCGTGAACCTACGAGAGCTTGGAGAACGAACGAGCGGTGGAGAGAGAAAGAAAGCCGGCGGCGGAAGGGGAGGAGAACGAGAAAGAGTGGCAGCAAGAGAGAGAGAGAGAAAGAGAGAGAGAAAATAGGGCCGGGGAGAGCGCGAGGAGAGGGCCTGCAGAGCCAGAGTAACGTAACAGATGCTGCACAATAAACACCTCCCGTCACTTCGCTCCATAAATCGCGCGGCGGGCTCCTAGAAGAAACATTCAACCTCCATCTACTCCTCATCCTCCTTCCGAACCCAGCCACCATTCCAGACATCCCCGTCTTTCGTGCCAACACGTCGCAGCGTGTTCATCCATGGATAGCACGAATCGCGTTAAAGCCCCAGAGGACGGAGGTAAATCGCCAACTAGCGATTTTCTCTATCTTCGTATGGTGTTACGAGATGTGCGTATCCAGAACGGTCACGCGTTTGCGCGTTCCTTCCTTCGTTTATGTAAATAATAATACCAGTTTTCGTTCTTTAGATATAATCGAGTCAAAATGTCGAATCGATTGTCACGCTTGTGACAATTTGTCATTAAATTACATACGTCGAGAAGAAGCAGAATTAAATTTTTCACGCTAATATGTTGTATATTCTTTTCATTAAAAGTCCGAGCTTCAATATTTAATTTTATGACAGGCAATTAATAGATTTTTAATATAAAGCTTTTACAGCTAGACGCTTGTACGACACTATGAAGCAAAGGAAAATTATTTTCCTCGCGAGCATAGGACATAATTTATATAATAAGACTTTGAAATTTAAATGAAAAGATACATCTCTCTCTCTCTCTCTCTCTCTCTCTTTCTCAACAAATTACGTTTTAGTATTTCTTTTGTTTAATCCTCTATACTTCGTATAAAAATAAATTTGCTTCGTGTTATTTTTGTTTCTAGTGCCATTAAAGTTGTATTAAGAATAAATAATGCAAGCGACACGCGCGAGTATTTGATGTTTAAAAACTTCAACACGTCGCATATACGTAAAAGAATGGAGAGAATGGAACAACCATTTTGATTAGGAGTTCATTAATTTATTTTCTCGCTTTCAACGAGCTTGCTAACTTCCTTCTTTGCGCTTTTTTGCTCGAGTTCTTTTACGATTCCTTTCCTTTTCTCTTCCTCTTTCTCTCTCTCTCTCTCTCTCTCTCTCTCTCTCTCTCTCGTCCGAGCTTCAATATTTAATTTTATGACAGGCAATTAATAGATTTTTAATATAAAGCTTTTACAGCTAGACGCTTGTACGACACTATGAAGCAAAGGAAAATTATTTTCCTCGCGAGCATAGGACATAATTTATATAATAAGACTTTGAAATTTAAATCTCTCTCTCTCTCTCTCTCTCTCTCTCTCTCTCTCTCTTTCTCTGTCTCTCTTTCGCTCACCAATCTTCAACTTTGTCTTCCCACCTTCTTCGTGGATCTCAAAGTAGGGCGCTTGAGGTGAGGGCTGGCGAGCGCAAGCAGGGTTGTCGGCCACAAGATTTACAAGAGCGGGGGCCTCGAGGGTTACGACTCGTTATTATATGCTTTAATTACAGCTCGCGGTAATGAACTATGTTTAACCGTAACGTGGTAGGCTTGGCAATAAATTAACGGCGTGGAAAATACTAAATCACAACTTTGCCGATGCTGCCGAGTAGATAATCGGACGCCAAAACAACTGTATACGGGTATGACGCCCACAATGAACGCATCTATATTATGCGAATGTGCAAAGTACGTTTGTTGCGTTATTTCGTAATCAAAGTTATCTCTGACACGATTGGAAAATAATGCGACTGGGAAATTGAAGGAATGAAAGTCAACCATCGTCTTGTTCTTAGCTCGCAATCTAATCGGTTAACTGACTGGACACTCTTGAGAAACCGTAAAGAAATAGGAGAGAGAGAGAGAGAGAGAGAAAGAGAGAGACAGAGACAGAGAATCTGATATCCCGAAGAAAGGGGAGGTTACCGAGTCAGAATTTATCGGTCTCTAATTAAAGACCGCGTTACCATCGGAAGGAGGGCGCGATTCCGTGCAGCGATTCGAATTAAACCCTCAATTCCGGATAAGGAATATAGTCTCCGACCTGCGCCATCACCTATATAGACGCCTCTTGTTTTCCTGAGTCTTCATCAGCCATTTGTCTCTCTACGCAACCCGCCTTAAGCCGTTCGACCTCCGTAATGCTACGTAGCAATTAGAGATATCTGTGCATCTCGCGAGTCGCGCAAAAATAGAGTCATACCGCAAGAATATATACGCGTAATAAAATTTTATTCTTAAAATGTAACATTACAATATATCAAGTTTAACAACTTTACTCTTTTGAGGAATTTAAGAAACAAGTTTACAAGAGACGCGCGCGCGCGCGTTACATAAAGGGATGAACAAAAGTATATAAAACGAAATTAAAGATGCGTAAAGTTAATTTTTGTTTCCAAAAAACAGTTATTTTATCTTTATAATTCATAATTCATTGCAAGTCAGTGCATTTGCTTTTATAATTCATAGCGTATCAACTTACGGCATATCGTAAGAAACAAGTTAAGCGCCGTAAGACTAAACTTTTGCGTCGTTTATAAGACTGAACGTCTTTCAGAGGACATCATACGTTATATCCTCGTTAGCGAGGCACGCGTCAATTGGGATTTATGCGTTTGGAATTGCGCGGCTCGCTCGCGACGAGTGTTCTGTCTCTCACATTCGTTTGCTCGTTGTCGTAAGGACCGAATTCCTCCGTTATGCTACTTCGAAAACGAGACTTTAAGAGGATCCGGAGAGGAACGCGTCGCCCGACATTGCTCTCGAAACAATTTCGACATCGCCCATTACTTCGAGTTTAATGCAATCGCAATGTAGTACGTAATGTGGAAGAATGTCGTTGCGCGCGGAACAATTTCTTCCCCCCTCTTGGATAAGAAACGTGCCCCTAGTCCGACCGCAGCATCATGGAATAAAGTGAGCGTTAGGAGAGGCAGAATCCCGCGGCGTGCTCACGCGATAGCCGGCGATTATTTCCTATTATTTACCTTATTATTTAGGTCCGTGAGACTGGACGAACGGAGCAAGGGGGGATGCTGAGGGATGAGGAAGGGATCCCGCGGAGGTTAGGGGCAACCGTGGCCGCGCGCGGCCGTATTGATCTTATCCCCCGACATGAGAAATGCCCGCCGGTTTAATAAACTCCCGGGACTTATGAAGCACGTCAGGGTGATTCACGGCCGCCTCATTGAGTCGTATTTATACAACCGCGGCTGATAGATTTATGGAGGACAGCGCAGCGTGGTCCCTCCTGCTCCCCTACCCCCTTTCCCCTTCCCCCTGCCCTCTCCCCCCGTCATACTCCCCCACTAACCACTTCCCCCTTTGGTATCCCACCTCTTTCGTTCTGCACCTCCTCCATCTCCTTTTTCCGCCACACTCTCTTTCGTATTATTGCACACGTACACGTGTTCGGAAGCACGCGCGAGTATATTCCATTTCACATGGACACTGATTGTTCATCTATGTGCGCATCGGCGCGCGGAAGAGACGGCAACAGATGGAGAATCAGAGGATGAGATGGAAGAAACGAAGAAGGGAGAAAGGCAAAGACAGGCGGACGAGCCATGGCGTGGATCGCAGACTGGAAAAGGAGAGTAAGAAGAAATGGCAGTGGGAGGGAAGGAGGGATGAAGAGAGGGCGGATGGCCGTTCGCGCCGAACATGGTGGACCGTCTATGGATGTCAGGAGGAGCCCATGGCGTCACACATGCACCTCACCTCGCTATACGAGCGAGAGCAAGCAGCCTTATAAAGTAGCCGGGCTACGATTTAATCCGAAATTTATTTCCTCCATTAGTAAGGGCTTGTCTCGGGCTCCGAGCCCGAGTGAGTGAGAGGCTGACGAGGACGACGCTTCGCCTTCTCCGACACTATCCCCCGTCTTGTCTCGCCCCCCCCCCCCTCTTCTCTCCTCTCTTTTTCTCCTCTTCCCATTCCTCTCTCTTGTGGGAGCGTCGGAATGCGCGCCGGTGCACCGGTGCATCGCAAGCACACCACTACATTATGACTCCTATATCGCCATCTTTATTATATCCGCGGTGCACCGGTGTCCGCAGTCGCGTTTGACAAGCGTCGTTTCTTCCTCTCGTCTCCTTCCCTCCTTCCCCGTCTTCTCTCGCGCGCCGAACCTCTTCTCTTTTTTTGGCAAATCACTGCCGGTGAATTCAAGGCCTCTCGAGGCGCGATCCCCGAGCCGCATCGCGCAGGATCGCTCAATGGAGAACTCACTCGAGGAGATTTCTCCGGGTGTCCGTTCTGTCGTGATGAGGATAGTCGAGGATTAACACGATGCTACGAAGAACGGCTTAGTTACGTTTAACCTCCGCTTTCATAGTTGCTCTTATTGGTAACAGCATTTTACTATCTTGGTTCACTGGTTTCGCGTTTTCTTCTTGCAATATTCCTTAGTCAAAGATCTTGTCTCCTTCAATTACGACAAATCAACTATTTTTAAGTGTTTCCATACCACATTTAATCCTTTGAATAATCTTTTGGATTTAACGATAATAAGAAAGATTTATTATGCAAAGTTTAAATTTAGTTGTTTACAAATATTTTTATACGTATTATATAATATTAATAATCTCTGCTATTAATCTCCAATTCTTTCTACATTTGTCTTTTTCTATACATTACAAATATATTAAAAATACAAATCTGATTCTATAAGTGCGAGCAGCATTTCATTTGCAACATGTTTACTGTTGCATAATTTAAATTTCTGTCAATGCCAAAATGTGCTTCTTTTCAATGATTTTGAATTTGTCAAGATTCCGTATTATTTAAAAAAAAAAAAAAAAAAAACAATTAATATTACTCTAGAAGATATTTTTTCTAACGATTATCGCATTCTATAAACATACTCGATCGTACAGACATATCGATACTTATGCCGCGCTGGAATAATTGCATTGATAATCTCGAAAAAATTTTCTTTTTCTGTATAATTTTCTTTTGCCTCGATACGTACCGTTTAATTTGCGATCGCAAAGTATGTGCATATGCAAAACGAAATATCGATTAGATAAGATCATCGCGTCTAAGGAACGGCCTTTCAACGGGATCGAGATTTTCGTCGGTTGATTCGCGAAGAAGAAGAATCGAGGAGCTCGCGGTACGAATCATGAACCTGGAAGCGGCAGCGCGTTTATTAATTATTACCTTTCGGTAAATACCGTTTGCGGTACTTTCGTTCGCGACCTTTCGCACACGCGGATGCAGCACGTACGTGACAGGGACTCGAATGGGATCCTGGCAATAATTTCGCATCCGTTCGACACTTACCACGCACACTCTCAGCCTAAAAAAAAAAAAAAAAACAAATTTAATTATACTCTTAATAGAGACGCTATAAGATGACAGATTCAAACACTCTCTCGTAATTGCAGAATTTCGACGATCCTTTGGCAATAGAAGTCGTGCGCATCGCGACGCACGATTATTTTCATTCACAATTCGACTGAAAAGACGTACGAGGATGAAAAATGAGAGCACATTACGTAGATCATAGATGGAGGCGCTGCGTAAGATACGCATCGCCTGGACCGACAAATTGCCTTCCCTCTTCTTTCTGGAGGATCAGTAGTTTGGTAGATAGGTAGAGATGCAGTAGGTAGGAAGGTTATATGCCGAGAGGTTGAAGGGTGGGGGGTTGACGTCTCAGTCAGCGAGAAAGAAAGAGAAAGAGCGAAAGGGCAAGCAAGAGAGGCTGACGTAAGAAAAGACTCGGGTACATGGTCTGGCACGATCTTCCTCGATCTTCTTCTACGGCGGTCGTTTCAACCCTCGAGGGATCGTGGTGGATAGATCACTTTATTACGTCTCAGGCAGATTGACACTGCATTACATTAACAGAAAAAAAAATTCTTTACAAGTGTAACGAAGTTGTATGCAGAGGACATAAATAAGGATTTTTAAATAGGATATAAGAAAATCTCTACAGCTAACATAAATATAGAATAACATAATTAAGTTAATAATTAAACGAATGTGGTGGAAAAAATAATGATATATTTATGAAAATAATTTAAGATTTTTAAGAGTATTTTTATTACTACCATATGTGCTGCCTTTATTTATTCTTTCCTTCAGTTATGATATGACTAATTATCAAGGGGACAAGATATCGTAAAAATCGTATAAAATTACAAGGTACGACGCGCATGCGATTGCACGCGATAAATTGTAAGAAAGCATGAAATTCGGAATGAAATTGTTTCAGTTTTATTACGACTGTAGGAGAAAAAATTCAGGGCAACAAGTGGGTGATCGCTGACCCTAATCCTCCTGCAGGATAATAATGCGCAGGCAGGAAGGACTGACGATCGCAATCATGCATTTGTGCATTGCAATAAGACTATAAGTGAATAGGTCATGATCTCTGCGTGGACCGCAGCCGTAATACAACGTAACGAGAAAATGAGTACAAACAGTCGCCAACTAAACGGCGGATTGTAGAAATCTGTCGATTTGGAACGACCAGCGAAACTAGTTTGGTCATGTAATATTGGAACGGATTCGCGATTGTCGTATCAACGATCTAATCCGCGAGCGCGATCTAGGAATACGACACACACGCGGTATGGTATTTGGGGGCGGTGGGGAAAGGAGGAACATGACATTACGTAGGCGAATTAATCATTCGTTAAGCAACGCCGCCTTGTCGAATGCTAATTTTATCGCTCGTGGTTTGTGTATGCATTAAATATCATTGTAACGAGATATGGCCTGCACGCGCATTATCCGTCGATCGGCCATGAGAACGTGGCCGTTTCCAGAGATATGACAGTTAACGATGAAACACACGCGGGATATAAATAAATCATCCGTGGATCTTGAGAAACTATCGAGCGCGAAATAATGCGCAGCTTTTTTTTATTGCTTCCTGCATCAGGAATGCTTCATTGCCGTCAACATGTGCGTGACATGGTTCGCCCGTCCTTCAAATCTCAACGACGGAAGAAATAATCATATCGCGGCACGAACACTAGACGACAGATTCTCTCTCTTCATATTACATCTCTTTATATTACATCTCTTCATATTACTAAGAATACCTTTAGTTTACTGCTGGGCTAAGAGATGGCGTAAGTAGGAAGAGATGATTGGATGGGGAAAGATGTAAAGTTTCAAAATGTCAAATTTTTATATTTGGTTTGCGTCAAATGATCATATATAAAGATGCAAGTATTATTAGAAAATAATTATTGTTTGCGAAATATAATTATTTATTATATTGTTTGTTAGATAATTTTAGATTAAAAATTTTAATTACCCATAAAATTATTAACGTTTTATAGATAATTTTTAAGAAAATAGATTTTTGAACTTACAAAACATACAATGAATTACGATTTATTAATATTATCTAATCACTTCTTTGTCGATTGACGTGACTGTCTTTTTGGTCGTAAATAGTAACGAGACAATTGTTGCAAGAATTTCCTTCGATCTTTACGACACGCTATAACGATTTAGTTCAGAAACGTAATCGCGAGGAAAGTTGGAGCCATTGTTGCAATACATTGCAGCGAGACGTCGCGGCTAATAAATGATGGACTGGCGATCAAGATTACTTATTTCTGAAAGGCTCTTTATCCGTCGCCGCGCAATCATTCTTTCAACGAGAGCTACGCCGTCAATGTACGCTCACGAATGGTCTCGATCATGGCGAGCCTCAGTTTGCCTTTCTTTATCGATCGTCCTCTTATTATCCATCCCGCGAACTCATGACGTTCGAACTGTAGCGATGCTTTGTCGGCCGAGCTAGCGAACGCGGAATACGTCGAGCCCGAGGATGAGTCTTGCCATAGGAAAGGTGACGCGGACAAGGTGACAGGTCAGCGACCGGAGGCCTCACCTGTTTCCCCCTGATTCTCCGACCGCACCCCTCAATGCTCTAACTCAGGGAATATGCCTATCCCTCTCGCTCTTTCTGTCATTGAATCCCTAAACTCCATTCCCCGCTCGGGATATTTGTATGCTCTAATGATCCCCTCCCTCACCGCACACGTACGATCACGTCGACACTCGCTTCGTTGTCACGTTCACGTGGATACACGCGCGCATACGCGTAGCGCGTTTGCGTGTGCGCGATGGTCACTTGCTATAAATCAGATTCCCGTGAGATAGCCGCCTAGCTGCTTCTCTCCGTTGAGTTTTATCAGGCGTACCGGCGCCGCGTGCTAATTAAACCGACGTGAAATAATCGCGGCCGCTTCACGATTGATTGTTGATCGAGGGTCGTCCGAGCGCGCCTTCCATCGTCGTCCACCCAGGAAAGGATGCGGGATTTTGCATCATCTTCTACGATTTTTAAAGACCGGCGCCGCGATGTCGCCGTTAATCCTGGAAACAGTCTAACACGCTTGCCAATGTATCTGATGAAACGATAACGACACGTTGCTCTATGTCGTTGCGAAATTAACGGTGACAATCATCAGGAAAATCCGTGATTGCTGGAATTATCGCAGCTTTGCGTGCCGTGATACAACGAACACATTCTCGATGAGATGACTGAGGTGATCGAATGGATGCAAATTGCTCCGACATCAGAGAGGACTGATTACTCTCTCTATGATGCATATTGTTTTAATATAGCTTTCTTATTGATAGAACTTTAGAGAATAACTTTATTACCAGTTAAAATATTAATCTATTAAAAAAGTATCTAAGATCTTATTTATTTTTTCCATATTTAATTAATATTATATAATAACAGAAAAAATTTCAAATTAATAAATTTTTTTAGCTTGTATTTTAAGAGAAATATTTTAGCATAGATTTTCATCTATCTTTTTAAAAATCTCACCATTCTGGAAGGAGTAAAAAGAATAAATTTAAATAAAGACGTATATTAGTATGATTTTTTTTTTTGATAATAATTCGAAACCAAATGTATGATAGTTATATATTTGTTTAGTTTCTTATATAGGGGAAAGTAGGGTAAAACCGGGTACCTTTTTGGATTTGTCTTCCTACAAAAAATCTGAGTAAAAAAAGTTTTGCCGTCCATTAGTAGTCTTTAGTGAACCTTAAATTTTGAGATAATAAGGCTAGTTGCTGAAAAAAAAAATTTTACCAAGAATAACAAGATTTTGTGGAGAAGTCAAAATACCCGGTTTTGTCCTACCGGTAGGGTAAAACCGGGTACCCATTTGAAAATATGCAAAACACCGTGTAATTACAAAATCTAGATTTATTTTAATCAAAATACAACATAAAGATGTATTCTATTGACAAAAATCACAAATAAAGATATCCTCTTGTTCGACATTAGTTTTCGTTTTCAACTGCTTTTTGTAGGGAGACAAAGTCAGGATAACAATGTTTCCTCTTTTCATTATATGAGACATGCAAGTACCCGGTTTTGCCCCAACACAAGGAAAGTAACAAATACGGCGGTTGTATATTCCGGCGTACAAAGTGCCGATCAAAACTAATATGATATACTCTCTAATATATACAGAATGCAATACTGCATTTACCGAAACAGATGCTCTACATAGAAAAAGTTCACGACGACTCGATTCTTGCCTCGATATCGATCTTTCTTGGGCTAAAAACTTTGAACTTCTATTAAAAAAGAAATATCGTGTGCACAGAAGCAGGGTTTGTTTTAAAATAATGATGGCGCCAATCTACAACTAATAACACAAATTAGTCATAGATAGCAGCATTTATTACGAAAAAACAGGGGTACCCGATTTGACCCGCCTACCCGGTTTTACCCAACTTTCCCCTACATATTAAAATACGATCATTAAGTAAATTATGTAGAGTTTTTCAAATTTTATATAATTCCGGATACAATTTCTATTTTCCGTTTAAGGAACAGAATCCGTACGGCAAGTCTGCTAAGAAACTACACGTCGGAATCTTAATATCTTTAAAAGAGGGAAAGAAGGAGCATACGCGGAGCTGATGGGTACAGTAAAGTGTTTCCAAGGCAAGGGTAATAGGAAAAGATCGAAGTAGGGGGGAAGAGGCTACCGTCTCTGGATTTATGTGATCTTCCACCGCGTAGGGAGGATCATAGCGAGCACCTCTGCCTCGTCGCGCCTCCATACCCAACGTATAGACTTTGTGGCTATGGTGCAATTCTCGTACGTATAACGGCCGCCCGCCCGCCCTCCCTCTTTCTCACACTCGTATATTATTTCGCCTGAACATGGATAATTACAGACCGCGCGAGATGGATGTGTGTCGGGCGGTACCGCGTTATCTCGCGTCCGTCCGCCTACGGAGCATCTCTCTCTTTCTCTCAATCTCTCTTTCTCTCTCTCTCTCTCTCCCTCTTTGGATTTATCCCTCTATTGTCTATAGGGGTTATCATGTCTGGCACCGAAAATATGTACTCGCGTACACCTCATCAAACACGAAGACTCCGCGGAAACAGAATAACCTGGGCTTATCACAGTCTCCTTGAAGTAGAGGAAGAAATCAATGATGCGTGATGGCAATAAATTACAACATGTACGCATAGATTTAAATTTTATAAACAAATGGTTTTATAATTAAAAACTAATTTACGATTTCACACATTATTAAAGTATTATAAATAGTTTATAGTTACATAGATATAGAACATGTACGAATAAGCACGAGAATTATATATTTTCGCGACAATATCTAAATTCAAACAAAAGGATATCTGTTTTTCACTTCTGTTATCCATTGGAGGACCCGGCAACGAATCTAAGCCGAGTATCGTTGTCTCGAAAATTCGTAGCATCGCTTTTCTCAAGCCCGTTGCATTCGTAGATCAGGTCCATCTTGCGCGGCTGTCTTAAATGATTCAGTCCCAGATTAAAGATAACTGCGCGTGTAAGTTGTAATCGCGGCATTACCGTGTACCCTTAATGCGAGCGATAAAGTAGATTTTATCACAATTATCGCTGTTGTTTATTACTCGGTTTGTAGTCTGAGAATAACAAACTACTTAGCTTGCGGCGATCGTAAAGCGACTGTACTACTTAACGACATGCATTGTAACAGCTGTTTCCTGTAAGTTCTATTACAATCACTTTCGTACCTGGTCGATTTATCACAATGGTACGACTGTGTTACATTTAGTCCGGCTGCTACAATGGCATAGCGACAAGTAGCTGTTGCAAAAGCCATTGTCTGTTTCTTTTTGCATTTGCGATATATTTTTTTCATATATAGTAAGATAACACAATTCGTCACGCGCTTCAAGTCAGGTGATAATGTCATTCATATATGTCGAATAAAGATCTCCCAATTCTGTAGCTTTTTGTGATGCTATATACTTGTATATTTGCTATTATATCGGTCTCCTCGAAATATGTAACAAACGACAAGTTTATTTTATCAACAGATTATTGAATATCATTTCGAGTACTACTCTTACAAGAGTCATCTTGGTATAGGAATCTCACGCCATAAACATATCGTTTTAATCGATCGCTTCGAAATCCATTGCCGTCGTTCAGGATCCTCGTCGTCTCTTTCTGCTTCGGGAATAGTTAATTCACGATCCGCGTGGTAAAAGGGCTGAACAGGTTCCGGAGGATACCGGTAGCAATAAACACTAATACCGTAGTGTGGTATCCAGCGTGCAAAATATATTCAATATCAATGCACGCGCTATCTCTCGCTCTGCGATGGGCGAATCTCGTATCTAAACAGCGCGCGAACATCCCGCAGTTCTAAAATATGAAGTGTCTCGGTGGTCCTTAGTTCGTAATCAAGGACCTTTCATGTCGCGTTGCTTCACAGTATGCCGTAATCGCGGATAAGTCGTACTTATCGCGACCAATATCTTACATTGTCAAAAGTAACCCCAGAGTCTTGCGAGAAATTTATGCAAAGTACTCGACCGTGTAATTTCCATTATTGTAAATTCACGGACCAAGACTCGAGGCGGATATCGGCATGTTACGCTTTCGTATGGGCGGCGATTATTTAGCGCCGATTCTGAAATTGGTAAACTATCAATGTGGAATTTTGTCGTTAACCGTCTGTGGACAGAAACTCGCGTTTTATCGTGTATCGAAACTTTTATTTCCAGTCTTATATAATTACATGATAAATTTAAAAAAGGGAGAAATTTGCAAGACAGCTTTTTGATAAGATAAATTTTTTCATAACTCGATAGCCATATTATAACGAGTCAAGAAATTAAAATAATAAAAGACTTTTTTTTATCAAGGAAATGTTAAGCAAATATTTTCTATTTCTTTGAATGTTGTTTTAAACGTTTAGAAATTATGAATATGTACATAATGATGCAATTTTATATCAATTGTGTTTTTCTATAGTATAACAAAATTATACTAAATAAGGAATATAGTAAATGTTTACAATATAACTAATTCTTATAGGGATATATGCATTCTCATAACACGGCGGATATTATACAGGGTGGACCAGTAACTCTTGCCACCTCCTATATCTTCGAGTCTAGAACAGTTACGAAAAATTTTTTCCTACAAAAGTTTTAAAGTTTCAAAGGGGCCATCGAGTGGTGGTAACACAGTTCGTCGGGGTGGCGGCGCTTCGGAGATCTCAAGGTCAACTCCACTTTTTTATATAGATAAATAAGAGGATCCGCGATTATTTCAATTTGTGATATCAAAAAACTTATGCAAAGATTATGAACCTAAAATAAGATTAGAAGCTGCTGTTCGTCAACCGTATCGTTTTTGATGTCGTAGAAATAGGCGCATGCTCACGGTACCACGAGGGCACTCTCGGTCTATCGGGCTCTATTTAAATATACGTCAGCTCAGTGAGTTATAGGACGGGCCATGTGATTTGTGACAAACTGGCTCCGCCATTAATTACTATGCAGCATCTTTCCTCGCCTTTACTCTCCTGTAGACGCACAACACACATACACACACGAACACGCACGTACGCGTACATATACATATGTATACCGTTGCTACGCGCGGGATGCGACTATCCGGGCGTCGGGTACTCGACGATTCCGGTACTCGCGTTCCTCGACTTTTTAATCTCTCCATTAATTGCTCCTCTGTCGCTTGCTACCCTCTTTCACCTGTTTCCTCTATTCTCCCTTTATTAAGGGAAACGAAAGATTTATTTTATATCTAAAGACTTTGACGGTTGATATGTCGAAAGTTTACCGGTTTCTACATCGTTATATCTAATTATAGAAAATGTAGAAATTGTACAAGCTCTGTGTTGCGGATAGTAATCTTCTAGCCTAAATTGAGAAGGAATATTACTAAGGTTGATTGTAAAATAAAATATATTTAACATATAAGACGTGGTTTTAAAATTTTGCGAAACTTGTAATAATGGAAAATTAATATCCGGATTTGTATCGAGGGTCTGCATGCGCGCGATATTGCGAATAAATGAAGAGAAGAGCGCGGGAAGGAGATCGATGAGAAGAAGAGCGATTGCGAGAAAGAAGGGGTGGTGATTATGCAGGTCGTTTATTCGATAAAGGCTCGAATACCGCCACCGCGTGAGGGTGAGGATGACACAGGGTGAGATCTATGGCCCCGTAATATTCTATGAGCAATATTTACGGCCGCTGAGATAAGTGCAAAATGTTTGCGCTTGACGAGGCAGCCGAGCTTCGCTTGCAGGATCTTTTCAAATGGGTGTGAACGCCATTTACGATAAAAAATGTCCTATCGAATTACGACTGGTTTATTTTGCCACACAACATTATTGATTAGTTTTATTTTAAAAATTATGTAATTACTATAATTTCAATTTTTTATATTCTAAATGTGTATTACATTATGATTAAATAATACGATTAAATTGAGACTTTAATCACGAAAAAAAAAAAGTTATTTTGATAACTTTAAATTTGATTAAATATTCCATTTATTACTTATATTTGCTCAAGACAAACAGATTATACAAGAATTAAAACATGTAATAATTTGATATGAGAATTAGAATGAAGATGTGTGAAGGATTTTATATACGGATAATATAGATTGTTCATCGAATAATAAATACGCAAAGAAATATACTACATAGATCTTCTCGTGAAATAGATAATTGTTCGCGAATTTCGAGGTTGCTGCTAGGCTACTTCCTAATCTGCGAAGTAACCGCGACGCAAAAGCCAAACCTACGGTCCTGCCGAGTATCGTACAGGACGGGACCCGGTATCCTCATCCTCCGCGCGTTATCGAAAAGCTAGTATTTATAGCTCCATTAAGGCCGGGACTAAATCATCGCTGCAGCCACAACTTTGTTGTATCCAGCCCGGGCACTGCCCATCCGATACCTTCCCAGCCGCGGACCTCTTGTCTAATATTTCGTACCTATGGCGTAGTCTACTACACGCCTGTATATTTCAAGTATCGATATCGAGGTTGGAGAATGAAAATTTTACCGCGTCTCCTTCCGATAGCGGGGAGACTCGATGT
>NW_021853422.1:383663-408125 GCF_003651465.1 Formica exsecta
GTCGTGTACTCGACGATTCCGGTACTCGCGTTCCTCGACTTTTTAATCTCTCCATTAATTGCTCCTCTGTCGCTTGCTACCCTCTTTCACCTGTTTCCTCTATTCTCCCTTTATTAAGGGAAACGAAAGATTTATTTTATATCTAAAGACTTTGACGGTTGATATGTCGAAAGTTTACCGGTTTCTACATCGTTATATCTAATTATAGAAAATGTAGAAATTGTACAAGCTCTGTGTTGCGGATAGTAATCTTCTAGCCTAAATTGAGAAGGAATATTACTAAGGTTGATTGTAAAATAAAATATATTTAACATATAAGACGTGGTTTTAAAATTTTGCGAAACTTGTAATAATGGAAAATTAATATCCGGATTTGTATCGAGGGTCTGCATGCGCGCGATATTGCGAATAAATGAAGAGAAGAGCGCGGGAAGGAGATCGATGAGAAGAAGAGCGATTGCGAGAAAGAAGGGGTGGTGATTATGCAGGTCGTTTATTCGATAAAGGCTCGAATACCGCCACCGCGTGAGGGTGAGGATGACACAGGGTGAGATCTATGGCCCCGTAATATTCTATGAGCAATATTTACGGCCGCTGAGATAAGTGCAAAATGTTTGCGCTTGACGAGGCAGCCGAGCTTCGCTTGCAGGATCTTTTCAAATGGGTGTGAACGCCATTTACGATAAAAAATGTCCTATCGAATTACGACTGGTTTATTTTGCCACACAACATTATTGATTAGTTTTATTTTAAAAATTATGTAATTACTATAATTTCAATTTTTTATATTCTAAATGTGTATTACATTATGATTAAATAATACGATTAAATTGAGACTTTAATCACGAAAAAAAAAAAGTTATTTTGATAACTTTAAATTTGATTAAATATTCCATTTATTACTTATATTTGCTCAAGACAAACAGATTATACAAGAATTAAAACATGTAATAATTTGATATGAGAATTAGAATGAAGATGTGTGAAGGATTTTATATACGGATAATATAGATTGTTCATCGAATAATAAATACGCAAAGAAATATACTACATAGATCTTCTCGTGAAATAGATAATTGTTCGCGAATTTCGAGGTTGCTGCTAGGCTACTTCCTAATCTGCGAAGTAACCGCGACGCAAAAGCCAAACCTACGGTCCTGCCGAGTATCGTACAGGACGGGACCCGGTATCCTCATCCTCCGCGCGTTATCGAAAAGCTAGTATTTATAGCTCCATTAAGGCCGGGACTAAATCATCGCTGCAGCCACAACTTTGTTGTATCCAGCCCGGGCACTGCCCATCCGATACCTTCCCAGCCGCGGACCTCTTGTCTAATATTTCGTACCTATGGCGTAGTCTACTACACGCCTGTATATTTCAAGTATCGATATCGAGGTTGGAGAATGAAAATTTTACCGCGTCTCCTTCCGATAGCGGGGAGACTCGATGTGCGGAGGAAACTAGAAAAATTCCGTGTCCTTCGATCGAGACTTTCTTCTTTTTTCTTTTTTTTTTACTTTTCATATGATTGCTTATTTATAAATACGTATTCCGCCAGCAAAATTACTATGTAATTCTTAGATTAGTTCGTGAAAGCAGCTCGAATTTCTCTTGGATATTATTCCGCCTCTCTCGTCTTTATCTCGAATTGTCTATTCAACGGCTGTCAAATGCGAGAACCTGTTTTATATCCGTTCATTAAATTTCTACTTAATCGCGAACTGTCAACGGATTCTAGAATACCAGACACATGCGCTAATCTATGAACACGGCCGTGTTCTCTTAAGAGGACAATTTCCGAGTATTCGTCGAACTCCGCATCTCGGACGTAGATTCGTCCTGATGACGCGTCGGTGGCAGGATATCGCGGTCCATCAGGTTGTTTAGTGTCGGCGCGGGCGTCCAACAGGGCGGCCCCGTCAACGGCATACATTACGACCCACATTTACTCGGAGTTACACCGGACCAAACCTCTGTCCGAGGTACGCTCGGTCCGAGCGTGAACGTGTACGCGAGCGTCCGCGCTCCAAGGGCCGGCAAACTTCTTTTTGGTGACTGCACGATCGGCGCAGCGCGTCAGCATTCATTAGCCCAGGCCTTATCGCGGTCCATCCTCCTCTCATCTGGCGGGGACTGAGAGGAAGAGAAAGGGAGAGAGAGAAAGACGAGTGAGATAAAAGAAAAAGCGAGAACGAGGCATCTCTCATTCTGTCCTTACGATCCTTGACGTTGGCCTTTTCTGTCCGACTTGATTTATAATTGTGTTTTCGTCTACTCGAGAGAGCCCTCCTAAATCGAGACCATTGATTTCTCTAGTAAATGTAAATACCATTAGACCAACGCACAAGGATCATTACCATTATATGCGCGTCGTCCGACATTGGATAGATGGACGGACGGTTGTCGGTTGTTGCGGCTAGTGTATTATCCTGTATGCGGGCGTGCACCGCCTCGATCGAAGAACGGCCCTCGTAACATAAAATACTGATTTTATTTAAACGCCAGCCTCCTCGTCGCTCGGCAGCCACCGCTGTATTTATCGCGGGGCATTCCGAGCGGACGTAAGTATGTCGGTCCACGGTACGCCCGTTAATAATGTCCTTAATCCTCGCGAGCCCGAGCTCAGCGGCGATCCTGCAGCCCTCGACCGGCTTTTTTGCATACACCGCGTGTGTGCAAAAGCATACACCGAGCTGGGCGGCGGGGCCGAATTCTCGCTTTCGGGTACGGTTTTTCGGCGGTTCGCGATATCTACTTTACGACCATTCTGATTGCGAGTGTAGGCAGGGAAGACGATTGCGGCGGCCTGGACGTTCCATCGGGTTCGACGATATACAGCACGTTGACATATGAACGAAAAAGAGAACCATTCAAAACACGCTGGTATATACAAGGACCAGATAGCGGACTGAGTTGGTTCTCTGTGGCAGACAGGCAGGCAGGCGTGGATTGTCGTATTTGTCGTACTTGGAACGATGCTAGATTACGGAGGCGGATGGAATGATCGCTGTTTGGCTTGGCATAAAACTGCGGGTTGTAAATAGAAGCGAAAAAAAACCGGAGAAATGCCAAATAAGCGCGCGAATGGTATTCAAATTCAGATGCTACGAGTTGTGCTATAAACTTAAAAATGCTTTAAATTCTCTATTTTATGGATATATATATGATAAATTATTTTTATTTTTCATCAGTGTTATTATCCGTAATATTGAATAAGTATCATGTCCGTAACAGACGGATTGAAATTGATTGTCAAACTTGCCATACTTGATACCAATCTAAAGTCTAAATTTCAATGAAAATTGTATGCTTCTAGCATTTATGTTTTCCAGATTCTGAGATATTTTCAATAGTTTTCTATTATGTCAATCATATAAAGATAAAATAAAATAAAATTGAAAAATCAGTAAGACTTGTTATCTCTACATTGATAAGTTAAAATATATTATCAATTTCACATTAATATGTGAGCGCACAGTCATATATCTATATAATTTAATTATTTTATTTTTTGTCACAGCAGTTGGCAAGAAATTGTGGCCGTCTCTTCTTCACCTGTATGCATCCTACGAAACTAAAGCAAAATATTGTACATTGGTCGACGTCAAAGAGTAACTTTCGACGAGAACGCAAGTAAGTCATAGCTAGAAATGGTATCTACCCGAGAATTTATACAAATTAATTAAAAGGCGCGGGGTAAAATGGTACCGGACTGTCTAATTACTCGGGTGTGCACGGGCAGCTTTGTCTACAAAAGATGGAGGCTGAGAGGTGGCGACGACGTTGGATCTTACGGGGCTGTACAACAGTCGGGGCTAGACTGGCAGCGGCGAGGGGTTGCGGGGGAGGAGATTTCAGGCCACACCGAGACAACCGGGGCTAAACAGCCATCTAAATGCATCCGAGGTGGCGCTCACTGCCATTACGGCTGATGGACGCTTATTGACGCACGCCCTGCCAGCTAAGGCAGAGCCTCCAGCAAGCCCTCCAGCATCCCTCGACGGAGCGTCCTTCTCTGTCTCTCTATCTTGTTTCCTTTCTCCTTCCTTACCTGCTTCCTTCCCATTTGCTCGCTGTCTTTGCCCCAACGTCCGACTTGCCTTTTATTGTGGCGATATCATGAAAGCGCCGCGAAAGCTTAAAGCGCGCCCGACTCTCTCCCCGACGTCCAATCGCGAATTTCGTCACCGTAATTATTCTAACGGATGGCAGCACTTTGGACACTTTTAATTATCTTTATACTGATAAGCACTGGATCCGTTACAATGTGCGTTTGTTGTCAATTATACCGTGTATTTTTTACTTTGTTTATAACATTTCTTTCGAAAAAAGAATTTTATTTTTAATCTTGAGATCCTTAAATACCTGAAATTTAATTAACAAAATATTTAGCATTGCAAAAGAATTAACACTATGAATTTCTGATAAGGATAGAGCTTATAATTAGCAAAGAAAATAATGGCTGTGCTGCTCGCATTATATGCATCTTATCCGTATAGAATATAACTGTGTTGAAAGTGCGTGTTTAACGCATATACGCACGTTGGCAAAGATCATAGCACGTAATACCAAAGTTCGTTAAGCTAGTCAGCCTCTCCGAGAGAGAGTCAAGTATCATTCTGCAAAATCCTTCGTTCCTACTGGCTGGTTCGCTACCGTCGACAGGGGGTTGCCACGAAGGCAGCTTCCGCGTGGCAGCTTCAGCCGAACCCCCATCGCACTTCCATCGCCACGGCAGGATTATCGCGTTATTTATGCGGCAATAATAACGAGTTAGTATATGCGCGGGATGTGCTTTATATCCACGCGAGCCATTAGGGTTAATATAGCGCTAGGGTCTCTTTCGCGCTCTCTCATTTCTATCTCTCTTCTTCTCCTTCCCTTTCAAGTCACAAACTCTTGTTCAACTTTGATCGTGTATGTCATTTGTACGGATCTTACTCCTAACACGTATCAGAGCGCAGGAAATATAGAGTATCTTTGAATTAAATAAACAAGTTGATATTATACATAAAAAAAAAAATTTCTTAGCTAAAATTCAATTTAATATCATTTTTCATATTTGTTAAAATTTTTTCTATATTTTATAGTGCCACATTTTAGATGGAAATATTAAAAAAAAAAACAAGATATTTAAATATAAATATATATCTTAAATGTGCAATACAATAAAAAACGGATTATTAATTGGATTATGATAAAAATTACAAAAATAAAAATAAAAATTGCATTACATGATTCATTGCTATCTTATATCTCAATTCATATTAGCATCAATACAAATTGATTTATATTCTGCTATCTAGAACATTTACATGCGTTTTTCTTTGCAGGAGCGGACGACTCTTGCAAACTCGCTTTTTCAGAATCGTCGGACCGTCGACGAAGGTCGGCCGGTCCGACCCGCGCGACCGTACTTCTCCTGAGCCCGAGTACAATCGTTACTTACGACAACGTCGTATCTCACATCGCACCTGCTAAGTATCGTCGGTATGTCATACAGAGAGGGGGCGCGAACGAATAATCTCGCCACGCGTATGACTCAAGTTTCCTCGTGGTGAGAAGAAAGCTCGGAATTATCGCGACAGGATTGTTTATCGACTTGGCGATCAGTGATGTCGATCATATACCACCTTTTCTACGAGCTGCTTATTTAAACCGTCCAACAATATTGTCGATCGCGACGTATTAAAATACATATTATATTTCTGCTATTGCATTCATGCAAAAAGAAAATCTTATTTATCGCATTAATTATATTTGTAGTGTTCCTCGCGCGGATATAAAAGCGGTTGGTAGTCGTTTGAATAAGAATCGTATTTCTCGTTCACGATCCTAAAGTGCTATAACGATTTTGATCGCGACAATGTACCAAAATGCATATCTCAATTAGTTTTGAAACAATCTCCATTACTTACATTATTAACTTCGGTGAAACGTATCCCAAATTATCTAGCCAATCTTATACGGTGAGATTAAAATGCTAAAACGAATGGAAAGACTTAAAATAGTACATATGTTTGAATCGGTTTTATTGGAATAATGGAAATCAAGGATTGTTTAATATTCGAAACGATAAATTCGGCATTCTTTGTAATCGATGCAATATATTATAAATATTTTGATTGCCCGGCGGAGTAACAAACAGCCGATTAAACGAACTTCTCAGAATTTTATAAAGAATCCTTTCACGAAAGAAAATTCATGACATGATACACCGCGAGTTAAAGGCATCGCTCGAAAGACATAAAGTATTCCGTTGCTGTATCGAATTCCAAACAGGTTTTCCGCCGACGAAAACAAAGAAACTTCTTAAGTACGGCTGACATTTCAAGCACATACATCCTCGAAACTACCAACTCTTATTGCATGCCGCTCTTAATCCTTTTCTGTTATCTTCCGTATCGACGAAAGAAGGATATAAAGAAAAAGTCAGATCGCGAAATATAGACGGCGGCGTAAATCATCCAACTTCAGTCATAAAATGTGAAACGAGTCGCGTCCCCAAAAGCGTCAAATGTGAAAGGACTGGAAGACAAACCTGCTGAGTTCGGGAAACTGAAGAGGCGTTTCTTCTTCCGGTCACATCGAAGACGACATGGTCGACTTGTGGCGGTTGATTGGCCCGCATCGATCCAGTATACAGGGAGCAATAGATCAGCAGACAGTGAGAGAAAGAGCCAGTCCTCGGTTCTTCTACTTTGTTGCTTTTCCGCGCCGATTGCGCGAACGGATTGGAAGGAAGAAGAAGGATGTCCGCATCATAGATACACGACTATATATCGAAATGAAGGCTTACAACCGCAATATCGAGGTATGGGTGAAACTAGGAGAGAAGGTTTGCGAACTTAGAAAGGGGAAAGACGGTTCGGAAGGAAGATATCGCATCGATACAAGGCCATATACCGAGAAGCGGTGTTATAGCCGCTACGCAGGGAGACCGAGGACGAGAGAGAGAGAGAGAGAGGAAAGGAATTCAGGTAAAGATATAGGAAAAATGTAGAGCAGTCGATGGAAACGCGCGCAAGAAAAAGGACAAAAAGCGAAGAAGAAGAAGAAGAAGAAGAAGAAGAAGGAAAGTATTGCATCAAGACGACACTAGATAACGACAAGGAGACTCATGGGTGCCGCAGGAGAGGCAGGAGAGAGGATAGGCAGTCAACCAAAGAGAGGCGAAGATCTGAAAAGGTGGAGGCGAAGAGTGGAGGTGAACGAGAAGGAGGGAGAAGAAGAGCAGGAGGAAAACTGGCGATGAAAGTGAGCGAGAGAGATAGAGAGACAGAGGAAGAGAGAGGGAGAGAGAGAGAGAGACTTTGAGAACGAGAAGCGTTCTCGCGGCGGAGGCCGCGCGCTGTTGTTCGATTCGAGCCGCGCGGCCGCGGAGAATACGAACGGCCGAATTATGAAAATGACCCCGTGTGACGCGGCAGCCACCCTCGCCAGAAGAGATAGCTTCGAGCAATAAACATACCGCCCCGTGTGGCCCCGCAGTGCCCCTCGTCTTCCGACGCGCCGCAGGTCCTGGGGTAGTCGGGAAATACGAAAGGGTCGCGGAAGGGGTGGATGGATCCTTCGCTGTCGCTCGTTGTGCACACGCACGGGTAAACACGTACGCGGAACGTGAATGCGCCCGTTTCTTAGGGCGAGCCTTTGCGAGGTATTGCTGCTCCTTATGATTCTTCGAAAGAATTTGCAACGCGTGAAAGACAATTGTAAAGCGCAAATCAAATGTCAGCGAGTATCAAAAATGATATTTTGAATTGAAATAAAATATATTTCAAGTCTCATGTTTGCAGAGATGTTTCTTGATCTTGCATTTAAATAATTTTTAAACGCTAATTAGCATAAAATATAATTAATGTATATAACCTGGAATGTTATTTATTTAACTGGTATTTGAGTCTGTGGTTTACTATTCATCCGCTATAAATTATGCGTTATATATTTCGCAATATATTTTAAAGAAAAAATATTTTGAATATATTACAGAGTTTATTCGAGAATAAAAATATAAACTATTAAATTTAAGGAATATAGTAGAAAATTTGATTTAATTTCTAATTAATTTTGTAATGTGAGATTTATTAAAATGTAAAATTTATGTCTATGGAATATTTACCGCATATTTCCATACCAAACGAATTAAATGATACAGCAGATTCCGCATCTCGGTTACTGATTTAGATCAAGCATTCATCTTACGATATGTAACGGTGCGCTGGTTTAACTGGTTTAACTGGAAAACAACGAAAGTTATGACGCGCGATCGGGGAATGAAATACGGAAGCTTCTATTCTCGAATGTGATGAAATAATACGGTTAAACGGATGGTTCCATCGCTCAAGGATGACACTTGACCTTTGTGCAGTAGTATCCTGCAATTGTGCAGCGGAGAAGAAAGGATACATATGTATGTATGTTGCGTGATATGTACTGGCAGTCCACTAGCTACTATAGAGTCCGGGAAAGGAACGCATCTCAAAGGAGTCGAAAGAATACCCCGTTAATCGTAAAATGCGGGCACGACCGATTCCCTCTCCGAAAGAACGCACGACCCATTGCCCTAAAAGCTGTTCGATACGCTGCAGCATTTATCCTGGAATCTGCCTCGTAAATTTCCATTTTCGACCTCCGTTCTTGGCGAATCGCCGTCGAGGCTGCGAACGTACGACGATTGGTTCTCTCACGTTACTCGCCGAATAGATATTCGTACGTCCAAGACCATTCGACCGAAAGATCGATATTACGCGTAATTCCGAAACGTATAATCATTTTGAATATCATATATTTGTAAAGTAGGAACTGTATTGCTGCATAAAAGTTACTATCATATATCGTGAGAGATTTCGAGAAAGAGGATATCAATTTTATATGATCTCCTTTTCCAATTTCCTAATTAGGTCGATAATTATATGTAATATTTTACCAAATGTTTTTCATTCTGTTTACAATATTTAATGACATTAGTTTAAATTTCAAAAAATTGAATAATTTTAACCAAATGTCTCATTATTTTTTTCTATTTATATTCAGAAACAAGCATGTATAGTATATTTATCGCGCGTGTGTTTTCAAGATTGAATAAAAATTTCTACAAGATATAATGTTTAGATGTTTTTATTTTAAAATAAAAAGTTCAGCTCGTTCGGTAGATTGTTTTATTGTACGTACCGTTGTTTTGCGGTTACTATACAATAGGTAAATAAAATAAATACACGAAACAAGTATCGTTTCTGTATCTGCACATTTGTGGGTAAACGCGAAATGGTTGGGAATTGCGTGATCCAGCGTGGACACTTGCGATAAACAGATAACGACACGGCCAGTGTGTACAATGGGAGATCGACGTGCACCTGACGCGGATCGTGATGCATTTCCTGCGGACCGCTGGACCGAGCTGCGGCTAGAAAGCTCGCTTAGCCACCGAGGGCCATTCGTCAACCCTTTGGGTCGCGTCTGCCCGTCAGTCAATCCTGTCAACCGTCAATCACCGTCAGCTCTTCCCTTCCACTCGCTCTTACGCAACAACCGAATGCATAATCAGACTGCAGTGTCTCTTATGCAGATAGCGGTGTCTATAGATCGGCGCCAAATTGCGGACGCTCGCGAATTTACTGCTCGTCGAATATATCGCGTCGTTGTAGCTTCGCAAACTGCCGGCTATTATTTCTCTCGAATGAACTTCCTGTTTAACACCGCGATTTATAAACCCTTATACTAGCTAAAAATATTTTATATTTTTCCTATAGAGTTTATATATGATATAATCTTTCTCTCTCTCTCTCTCTCTCTCTCTCTCTCTCTCTCTCTTGTGACATTTATATTACTATCATTCTTTTTATGCTATTTGTGTTATTTTGAATGTTCTTGTCCTACTTCTCTCTCTAGCGCAATTTATTATTTAAGTGATTTTATTTTATTTCATTCAGCTTTAATTATTATTTGTTTTTTTTTTATGTTGTTCTATGTATTTAAAGTATGTCAAAATATTTATTGAAAAGCATGCCGTGTATTACAGTGGGTCATGATGAATTATGAAGCTCATAATGTGTCATTCTTTACGCATAAACGGATAGCAGGTAAATATTGCGCGAAACAAATTTATACGTACATTCTTCCTCGTTGGCAGTCAAATATTTTTTGACTTATGGGACCGCGCGTCGACATGAACGAGCGATCGGATCCCGATGAACGGCTTTCAGTCTCGCGCTTCGTCCTTTCGACGCACTTTCCTTTTTCGCTCTCGTCCTCGTTCATTCTATCCTGCCTCTTTTTCTCTTTGTCATCGTAACTCTTTTTCAGCCGACCTTGATGGACAGGCTTCATACGCTAATTGCCGATTTTTTTTTATGTTGTTCTATGTATTTAAAGTATGTCAAAATATTTATTGAAAAGCATGCCGTGTATTACAGTGGGTCATGATGAATTATGAAGCTCATAATGTGTCATTCTTTACGCATAAACGGATAGCAGGTAAATATTGCGCGAAACAAATTTATACGTACATTCTTCCTCGTTGGCAGTCAAATATTTTTTGACTTATGGGACCGCGCGTCGACATGAACGAGCGATCGGATCCCGATGAACGGCTTTCAGTCTCGCGCTTCGTCCTTTCGACGCACTTTCCTTTTTCGCTCTCGTCCTCGTTCATTCTATCCTGCCTCTTTTTCTCTTTGTCATCGTAACTCTTTTTCAGCCGACCTTGATGGACAGGCTTCATACGCTAATTGCCGATTTTTTTTGGCTGGAAAACCAGCTCTGGCCAATGGTTCAACAGGTGTCGTGGTGGTGGGTCACGGCAAACTTTTATTTGAGCGTGAGAGTGAGGGAGGCAGAAAGAGAGAGAGAGAGAGAGAAAGGGAAAAGGAGAGGAAGAGGAAGAGTGAGTGGAGAGAGAGGGTGCACGCGGAGTTCAGCGAGCGGGCGGGAGTCTATTAGTTCACCCCGGAAAAACGCGACCCCACCGCCGGCCTCTCTACGTAGACTCGACCCGTTGTTTGGTATCGCCGATTTTTTTTTTTTCTTTCTCTCTCCCTCTTTTTTCCATTCGAACACGTCGACCACTGTAATCGCTCTGTCGAAGCAATCCCTCAGCCCGTCCTCACGGCAGACGCTCTAATAGCCCCGCGATTCGTCTATTCGATCCAGTTGCCGTACTTTGCTAAAACACGAAGTGGCTGACTAATGAATTAACCCCTTTTCGTTTGTTTGTCCACATGAAGATTTAGATTGGATGTCTCTATAAATTCTCGTTTATAAATTTAATTGTCAATCGCTTATAGTTTAGAAACTATTTATATTTTAATGGTTTAAAATAACTGCTGTTTTCCTTAATTTTATTTCTGAAAAGAAATCTCGTAAAAGGAATAGTATAGAATTTTAATTTATTTGTCACACAATGTCTATATTTATCATAAAAATAAAACTTGATGCAAAAGATGGTCCTTGCTCAAAATGCTCCGCATTATTTTTTATAACTTGCCCATTGGCGCAATTATCGCGAGTAGATGGTAGAGTAGCGATAGCGTGATGTTTATGACGTATATCTACGGTATCATAATTAAGAATCTTTTGTCGACCTTTCTGAAATCGATAATGCGGACATAAACGAGTTGTGATCGAGTCGGGTCGACGCCTCATTGTCATCGGAGGCATTCAGGATCATCGGTGCATGATTATTCCCCGTCGATCGTTTCGTTCATCGCGGCGACATCAAGGGCGGACGGGTTATTCGAGACGAGGATATCATTCTCCCCTCTTCTCTTCCTCTCTCCTTTTTTTCTGTCAAAAGACGACGAGTCATCGTCGTCATCGAAGGAAGAAAGAAATCAAGTGAGGCAGATGCGTCGGCCGATACGAGAGCCCACTGCTCATTGAGCGCGGGTAATCAATACGTTTCATTTCGGAGAACAATTCGAGGACCATAGATAATTCTTCGTTCACCAATAAGATGCAGGGCTGGCAAATTAGTTCTCTTTCCTTGCAAATCATATCCATATCCAATGATATTTGTTAGAAACAATTTTCATTTATTTCGGAATTATCCAGTATTCAAAGTGATATTTTCGCTGTACAATTTACAAAATCTGAGAATTTACTTATAATAACTTATAATTACTCTTTATAATAACAAATTTATTTTTACAATTGTTAATAGATCATTCAATAAAATTCTTACATATGTGATTTTTTTTGTCCACCATGTGCGTTAATTATATAGATACAATATTATATTAATTATATAATATAATGATATGATTTACAATGAAAGAATCTCGTTGTTATGACATTAACGTATAATAAAGTGACATTGCATATATTGTCATGAATATTTGTTATCATAATTTTTTTTCCATCTATAGCGTTATATATTTTTAAATATGTAAAAATTGTTTACATATAAAAAATGTTTTTTTTTTTTAATATCCTTATCATTAACAAAAAATTGATGTTGATCTAACAACCACTACTGCAGAGTTTATTAAGAAAGCTTACCAGATATATAGATTGTATGGTATGCGTTATTGTATGTGCGTGTATGTACGCGTGTTTGATGAGTTTCTGTATTAAAACTTAAGCAAATACAAAAAGGAGTATATAATGAAATTAGAGAAAATATATATAAACACATAATATATATGTATAGAGCTTACAAAGTGAAACCGGTTATAATTGGTTCCGGGAAGTCCATTATTTTCTCCTCGCGTTTTCTTCCATCGATTAGGTTTAACCACAACAAATACTTGGAATCTTGTGTTGCAAACTATTTGCGTACGCCTATCATGTAAAGGTCTTCCACGAGTCGCGGAAGACCTGCCACGGCATGTCGCGGTGGTTCGTGTCGCTCCCGGAAGCGACGTGCATCTTTTCTGACGTGCTCGCGTGGCCCGTGCGACGTCGCGGCTGAACGTCAACGAAACAATAAGTTGTTTTCGCATTCGTCATATATTCGTGTGCCGAGATCCGAGTCTGGGCGCTCCGCCGTCAGGGCGAAGTCACGAAACACAGGAGACACGGAAGAGACAGAGGAGAGACGGACAGTTGTGCGCGACCCGCGATCCCAATGGAGAACCGATGCTCGTGGTCACGCACGAGCGATTCTCGCGGAGGATGACGGGACGTATTCCACCTTGTATTGTTGTGCACCCGTCCCACTGCGTGTGCGATACCGTAAGTGCCTACATAATACTTTTTGTATATCCCGCGGCCAGGACGCGCCGCGTCCGATAGTCAGAGCGATGAAAACGAGCGGAGATAATAGCAAAGAGATAAGGGCAGCGCCTCGTTACATTACATTCGGCGTGCCAGCTGTGCAACCTCCTTGCTCGTATCCCTCCTATTCTTCGTCACTCGATCCTTCCGCCTGTCCTTCTCCGGGTTCTAACCCTCTCTTTGGTCCTCGAGAATCTCTCATCGTGATCGCATTTGCGTCTTCATTACTCGGTTCCTATCCTGGCTATCACAACCGCGCGGTTGATGTTTCAGAAATAACAACGCGAGGGTTTCAAGGTGACGTCTTGCGACTCTTCATTTACCCTAGCTGGATCTTATCCCTTCCCTTCTCATTTCTGGTGATAAATCTTTGTCCCTTTGGTCGCCAAGAATGTCGCTATCATAATCGCGTCTTACGTTGCAACACGTGTCAACATTCTCATAGTTATCAATTGTAAATTGTCTTTTGAGAAAATAATAAATTTCGAAAAAAAATGTTACGATAATTATAATATTCTATAATAATGTATTTATTTGCAATTTTTATCATTAATTATTATCACAATTTTTTATCTAATCAACTTTTATACCTTTAGTAGCATGTGATTTGTGCAATTTATAAATGGGAAAATAAAAAGTACCGATCTCTCGTAGTTTTACCAAATTGTATGCTAAAATGGTTAATGAATATTGTAAAAAGAGCCATCAAATATACAACATACAACCTACAAATACGCGTATAAAATTATTATAAAATTCTGATACAGATTTAAAAAATGATTTCTGCCGGACTCGTGCAGCGCCAACACAAAAACATAATATTTGCAGAAATTACGGTTCCATGTTCAAATCCACTTTAGTCTATCTTTATGCGTCTATGTCGAATCAATATTACACATACATATTTACGAGCGAATTCACCTCGAAACCACCAATAAGCCGCCGGCCTCATATACATATCCCGGCGCAATCGTTACCTGTGTCCCAGGTTTTGATTTTCGTTCTTTGTTCATTTATTTGTTTTTCCCTTTTTACTGAAAAATCTGTCGATTTACGAGGGCCGGCGTGTTTCCATCGCATCGACATTACCGCGCGCGCGTATCTGGTTACGCGCTTTCATTCGTTTATTTATCGCATGGAAATTTTGCTGATTAGTATCGTGCGGACTGCACTAATGCGTTGTCTCGTAATTCATCGATTTTAACGGAGCTGCCGGTCCATTGAATCCGCTGCTCGCCTGCTTACATTTGCGCATCGTGACGAGCTCACAAAAACTTGGGCAGAAAAACCAGATTCTCTTGAATATATTATATTATGGATTTAATATTTTAAATCATTATATCATGTCATATCTCACATACACATATCAACAATAACGTTAAGAGTAACATTGAAATAATGGCTAAATGGCGCTTTTCAATGTGATAAATTGAATAAAATTACTTAATTTTCGTTGATGGATTTTGGATTTTTATATCATTTATCGAGTTTTTTTCAATTGAATTTTCTTCTTTTCGTTAATTTATATAATTTTAACACAATTGTATAACAGCCATTTAATTATTATATACATTTAATTGTTTAAAGTCTCATTCGCGATTTTCAAGTCAAGTACGACAAACATTAACGTTAGCTGCCAGCTAAAATAATGGTTAGCCAATCTTCATTTTTCAAGCGCTACTATCCTCTTTCATAATCTCCGACTTGGTCTCGAAAAATCTATTATATCCTGATACTTTCTCGAGATTCTCCGCTCGCCCATTTCGTCTATTTGGCCAGCGCGTTCATTATTTCAAAGGCTTTCTTGCGACGACGGCGCCAGGCGTCGGTACCGCGGTACTTTACGACGCGGAATTATCCTTCGACGTCGTTGTCTTCGTCACGATCGCGCGCAAAATTCTCCAGTGCCGGCGGAGATAGCGCCGGTGGACGGATCCCCACGGGATGAAAATGGACAAAGTTTCCCTCGCACGACAACCGGGATGAAGCCCTGACTCGACTCCAGTCGACTTGGATCGACTCGACTCACTCTGTCTCTTTCCTTCCTTCACTCTTCCACGGATCTTCTTCCCACTCTCCTCACGGCTCTTCCGTCCTTTGCACGGAACCCAACTCGACCATCGTTGCAGTTCGGCTCGCATAAACTCGCGGCGATACACTTGGCGCTCGTCCTGAAACGCGAGAGTCGCCTTGTTGGGCGCCACGAGAGATAAAGTTACCTCTCTCTCCCTCTCCTACGCTGCTGCCTCATTCAACGTCTCGACGGCGTTTCTCCTCCTCCTCTCATCCAGTCCGATTCCAGCGCGCACATTAGGCTTGGGTAAAGGATAGAACGTATCTCGTACAGAGAGAATACCTATACACGCAGAGAAAGAGAGAGGGTTATAGGGAGCAGTTCTAAAGTGCTGTTGGGTGGCGGCGTGCCGGCAGCCCCCCTGGTCGCTACCGAAGGGAAAGGGGTCGGCAGCGGCAGCGATGGAGGCGGCAGGGGGTAGGATTGTACGAACGAGCGGTTCGTGGATAGCGAGGCTGTAGGTTGGCCCGGCATCGAGCCGAGAGATTGGATCCCGGAAATGAGACAAACCGATGGAACCTCTCTCCCCGCCGAATCCGTCGGATGGGGTGGGTGAGGGAGGGATGGTGGAAATACGCTATGCTCTCCTCGATAGTCGCCGTTATCCCGCGATGTATCTACCCTATCAGCGCTGCCGCCGCCGCCGCTGCCGCGCGCTTCCTTGTGTATCTCCTCCGCGTACCCGGATGACTTTGTCGCCGAAATTATGAGATTGATCCGGAGTCGCGCGACGCTCCTTGTCTGGGCGGAATGTCGCGAACGGGGACCACGATCGATTGTTTGTTCCATTTCCGGTGTTCTGTAAAATACAGCGTAAAATCCGATTCTCTCGCGAGAGCGTAATGCATTTTCATGGCGATACATTTCCTGAGAGTGTATGTAATGTATTTCCCTTTAATTTATTTTTATGCACGCTCGACGCATTAAATTAATATTATTGGCCAATTGTTACCGATGTGTTCATTTTAATAGCTCCCGAAATCTGAAAATAGAATCGATCAATGCAGTCTACGCCGGTAAAGGTGTTATATATTGCCGACGAGGAGCTGCGAATTCGCTAGTGGATCCTGAGAGGATGCCTATTGCCGGTTTACCGATTTTGGAACGCTTCCAATTCGGGAAATCATTTCCAGGATATCGTGCGCTGGCCAGGAAAGAGCATTTATGTCTTAACAAGAGTCCAACTTTGCGGCCAAAACTATTCGCATGCATGTAATTCGAAAGTACAGTAAGAGGCGATATTCTTTAAAGTTTTTCGAAAAAGACAAGCATGCTGGGATGTAACAGGTGTTGCGTTACATGGGTATAAATCGAGATTACTGTGCCGAATAATTTTTTAACGTTTTAAAGACGTTCTTCTCATAGATGACTATTTTTCCATATTCTGTTATAGATTCTAAAATAATATAATAACTATTGAGCACATAATAATTGTACCTTTGGCGAAACAGGTTATAGCGTCATTATGGTTTCCCGATTCAGTCAGAGCACTACTGGAATTGATTAGTTAATTAAATAACGATGAACAATCGTTCCTTCTAATTAATTAGATTAATTAGCAAATTCAACATTTCGCGCAAAGTTAATACATAGGTGCATTGAACCTGTGTACTACTCTCTATAATTCAGAAACTTGTGTCCTATCTTCCATAAATAAATATATCTATATAAAATATATAGCTTTAAAAAAATATCACTGATATAATAAACGAAATGTAAACAAATTACATCTGTATTTATTAGTAACCACATTTATTGCCAATTGATTTATATTTTTTTATTAAATTTCAGCCTGTATGTATGTTTATGAAATCTAATCATTGTATCAGCAACCAGAAAAAATTAAAAATGCAAAAAGAACTTATTTTTTTAAAACAACATATTTTTTATTATGTCAGATGATTAGATCTAATTGTAAGCCTTATCCGACCACAGAAAATAAATGTAATCCTGAATAAATATTACTGTTTAATTGCTTTATAAAATTAATTTTTGTGTAGCTGAAAGGAACAGCAGTACGCGTACATATATAGGGTGTTAAAAAAATTAAATATTTATATCGTAGATAGGACGTGAGAAGAATATAATCTGTCTAAATCTTTATTTTGATATTTACAGAAAGTGTTCCACATGTCCTTCTTCCATTTCCATATAATAAAGATGCTTGGCATCTTCTTCTAACAGAATCACTATATCGCAAAAATCCGCAATCGCCGGTTGATGACAACTGACTGATTGCCGGTGAAATTTTCTGTTATGAAGTATGTATGGAAATTGAATGAGGAACACATTCAGAACACTGTTTATAAACATCGCATGCGACATGTAGAAGCCAGTAAGTCACTCATGATGCTAACATACAAAAATATTTATATCTCAGAAATGGTTGAGCTTTCGACCTATGTTTACTAAGGTTTTTTTACTCAGTATGGTGTGTCCTATCTACCATATAAACATTGAATGGTTTTTTTTAACCCTGTATATACTTGCTAAAAGATGTAATTTCTGGAAAAGATTCTGGATTTAGTGTGAGTAGCAACGCGCAGAAGCTGGGCTCGCGCTTGATCACAGCAGTAGACAAGGAAGGATAGATCAACGGGTGGGATGTAGAAAATATGATGGATCCGAACGCGTCGTCGTCGTCGTCTTTCTGTCCCGTGGCGATCATCCGTCAAGCCTTTGAAACTTGACGGAAGTCCCCTGCCCATGCGGGGCAGCGGCGTGTGCATGTGCGTGGGGGGTGTAGGTGCGGGGATGCGCGCACGCCTGACTCGTTCGAGTGGCTGAAAGTGCGCTCTCGCGCGCGCTCGTTCTCTCTTATTCGCCCTCGTTGTGTGCGGCGACGACCGCGTTATATGCACTGACTGCACGCGCGGGCGACAACGGCGCGCTCGCTCTCACGGGGTGATAAATGGTTCGATCGGGCGTCGATGAAAGCGCAGCCGGAGCTATCCTACCGAGCCCGCTGCAAACTGTGAGCCGTCACCGGACGGTGGTGACGTGGCCGACTTCCGAGAGGCGGCATGTCCATCTTCGTCCCGCACTTTCGGCATTATAGAATCTTTCTTTTTTTTTTTCACCTCGATGGTCGTTTGGCGAAACGTATCGCGTTCTATGGAAACCCAAATTTTTTTTGTCACCGTTTTTTTCCTATCTTTTTTTTTTTTTTTGTAGGACATATTTCTCGCACCGCTGATTTCTCGGTTCGTCGATCCCTCGTCCAAATTTCACCGCTTTACGACTGTCGATACGATTTTTTTCAATCCTTGTTTTTCTCTTTGTTCGGCCGCGCTTTATTCGCGGATGTTCATTTGGCGCATTTGCATAATGTATGCATGTTGCGGAACGCCACTCGGTTCGGCGTTATAAATATGTAAACGTCCTCGTCGTAACGCGGAATGTTCTGCTGCACTTCGCGATTCGTCGTTCGCCCACGGTAACGTGGTATTTGTCTCGATCCGCAGACAGCGTATTCCCTCCGCGGGCGACTAACCGAGAAGCGCAACGAATGGTCCTTGGCAATCTACGTCGAGAGTAACTGAGTTTTTAAAATCGAATTTCCGCGACGATATATACGACCGTGATCCCGTTCCGCACGGGCGAGAGACATTAATGTAAACTTGTGTGTCTCGACTTTTATACGCATACATATATATATATATATATATGTCTCCTCTTTCTCGCTGGCGAGGAGGGCGGCTCGCGGTTAGTAGGGACGCGTTTAATGCAGTTTCGGGCGTTCGAGCGGCAAATCCATCAGGCGGATACCTCGGGCATCGCCGTACCCCACGGGGCGGATAAATACTTATTTAACGCGCTTATGCATGCAGCCGCGGTAGCGATACGACCCGTAAATCTGTCCGAGGAAGCACAATGCTGCTAATTATATACATTCCCGTGACGCGCGCGAGAGAGGGAGATCGCGTTTGTCGGTGGAGGGTTGGAAGAGAGAAGAGAGAGAGAGAGAGAGAGAACAAGAGGGCGACCTCTGGTACCTCAGGAGCGGCAAGCCGCGCTCTGGAAACCATCCCCGTTCTCCCCCTCCTCCCCCACGTCTCTCTCTCTCTCTCTCTCTCTCCGGACCGTGCCGTCGGCTCAAAAGACTCGCAGATTTATTGCCAAAGAGAGGAGGGAAAATGTCGACCTAAGCTCATACGTACCGGCTTGGCAGTTTGTATGCCCGCGCACTCTCCGTCGAGAGAGGCTAGCAAGGGAGTCGCGGAGGGTAAGAGAAAATGAGAGAGAAAGAAGGACAACGGGGAGACGAGAGTAGTGTATAGGGGGTGGAAAGGGAGTAGTATCGGAAGGGGTAGCTCGTAGAATGAGCGGAGGTTGAAGGAGGCAAAGAGGGTAGGTCGCTAGTCAAGAGGGGCAGAAACTGGCAGTGGAGGAAAGAGAACGAAGCTATAAATTCCATCCCTCCACGTCTCCACTCGTCGTGCTATATCGCTGATTTATAAATATGACTGTAGCGAAGTATAATAATACGTACGTATACTCACCGAGCCGCGTCGGCGTTCTCTCTCTCTCTCTCTCTCTTTCTCTTTCTTCCTCTTCCTCTTTTTCTTCTCTTTCTCTTGCTCGTTTTCTTTTTATCTCGTTTTCTCTCACTCTCTTCCTTCCACCTTCTCTCTTCCAGTTTCATTCCTCCCTCTCTAACCCCTGCTTCTTCGTACCGTCTCCCTCTCTCCCCGCGGTACGTGCTTTGTACAGAGAGACGGCAGACTCCCTCCTCGTCCGTCGACTTTCCTCTTCCTCGGTCGACTGCACGGGCACCTACCCAACCGACCACCAATCTGCCTTGCCTTGCTTGCCCGCCTGCCTCCTATACGTATACCAGAGCCGTAATTGAAAATTGATTTACGCGGTCCAGGCTGTCAGTCGCCCGGGTAAAGATGAGAGGAGCCTCCATCCGGTTTCGTGAGGGTAGTTGCTGCCGCTGCAGCGGATGAGAGAAGAGAGGAAAGGGCGACAAGGATGAAAATGTCGAAGCTAGAGGTAAAATTGAGAGAAAGAGAAGGAGATGGAGTTGGAGGTGGACGAGAAGAGACGCTGCTGGAAGAGCAACGCTACCTTCGGAGGGATGAAGAGGAGGTCGGTTGCGGTTGACGTGGAAGGGCGAAGAGGCGACTAGGCGGTGGGGAGGGGAAAGGCGTGGGTAGGGAACGACACGGAGGGAAACAAAAACCAGACTTCAACACGCCATCGCACCCTTACGGTATAACGTCACTTGCAGAATATAATCAGGATTTGTAGCGAAGCGTAGAGTCGTGCCGCGCGGTCGGTGCCGTCTCGCAGGCGGGAGAAGAGGCAGTCGGTTTCGAGAGAAGGACGAAAGGTAACGTTCCGACGATGAGAGGACGGGTGGCGGAGAATCGGTGCGGAGGCGCGGAGTGAGCGTTATTAAGGCGCGACAAGAACTTCGGCGTGATGAGCGAACCGCCGCGCCAGAAGATACCGCCCGTGATTTATGCGACAGCGACATCCAACCAGCGAACATTGCCGAACCCCAGAAACGATTCTCCGCGTATCGTCTCGTGACCAATCGCCCGCCGACCGATATCGCGAGCCCGATCTGCAAATATCATTGCGGCGTTGAAATCGGCAAATTTACGTTCTCTTACGTCGAAAATTTTCTCGATGCGAAAGAAATGAATACAACAGAGAGAGAAAGAGAGAGAGAGAGAGAGATTCTGTTTTTCATAAATATAAATAAATTCGACACGTATGTAGAAGTATACTTTTTGTTTAACAGTTTTATTTTATTTTCATTTTAAAAGGTATCTTCTTTTTTTAGATATTGTATATATATCTAACAAAGTATTATATCTTTTCCTTATTTATTAAAATAATAAAAAAAGTACGTGATTTTTAATGACATTCAATTTCAAAATACTTTAAAGATTGGTTCTAGCAAGAAAATAGAATATAAATAATTTTACCAGTATGGATCAAAGCTTTGCAGGATCTAAAGCAACACTCCGTGTCGGCATTGTACTGTTTCAAACGCGTTATAACCTGCGTTAATATCTCGAAGAAAAGCCATTGCACACGGCGCGTAATCCCGCGGCGCGATTCACACGCGCGGCGCGCTATGACGCGTGAAAAATCACTAGCTGATTTGGCCGCACGATGGATGATTAGTTGCCGGCCGTATGTCAATGTACGGCATTATTTATTGGCAACAGCTGACATTCAGACGTGCGCTACCCTCCGCGATATCCTCCCCTCTCTCACTTTGTTTCCACCCCCGGGGGATCGTTTCTCCCGACACTTCTCCACATCGTTGCTCTCTCCCTTCTCTTCCTCTCTCTCTCTCTTTCTCTCTTGTTCTTTGTTGCTGTCTGTCTTCCTTTCATCCCGCACGCGTCTTTTTTCCGTTAGACTGGCAGTATACTATGTCTTTCATCCTTTCACCTCTCGCTCGCGCACAACTTTCTCATTCCGTCTCTCTTTCTCGTTGTCACCAATAAGTCAAAGTTATCCCCGGCAGAGAAAAATGCCAGGCGTTTCCCAGAGCAGAGAAAGGCCAGCTTTCTCGATGTGATTTGTGGCGACCGTTCGCTCAACTCGCAGCACCAATGAGTCGGTCAGTCGTAAATATCCTAGCGGGACCCACGGACCGATGGATGGACAGCACCAAGAAGGTACTGCTTTTCGTACGATGGCTCCGATATCACTCTAGTAGAAATCTATATAAAAATCCGTCTAAAAGATGATATTTGATTTTACTTGTTATTCTTAGCAAAGATGCCTGCGAAATCCGCGAGGTCGCTAAATAGACGATGTGTATATAATATAAGCTACAAATTATTACTTTTTATACTCTTCTAAATTTATCGAAAAAAAAAAGTTCTAGAAGTAGGTCTATATTCGGTAGGATAACTACATTTACATAATTAGGTTTACGTTAGGAAAGTAACTGGCATAATTATTACATTGAGAAGAATTATAAATGATACCACGCGCGATGGGGACATAAATTTATGGCGAGACGAAACTAAAACTGAATAATTATTACATTGAGAAGAAGTACGAAATAGAATTGGAAGATTATTATTGTGATAGCGATGAATACAAGTGCAGATAATCAAATAATATTTAATATTATAAAAACATAATCATATTTGAATAGAAAATATTGTTTACACAATGTAAATAAAAATTCCACTTTTGCAGCAAAAAAATTAAAAACCTCTGTTTTTCTCTGCACATAATTGATATCTTTTATCGTTTTACAATGATCGGCCGGCGAGTTATAAAAGTATAGCTAACAGTAATGCGCCACCGCGAAAAATGTCCAAAGATCGATATTAAGATCGATAAGACTCTTGCAGCTTGCTGTTCTACGTGCCTACGACGTTCTGGAATTACTGTCGGGCGAGGGTACGTAGTTTCCGGTACTATCTTACCGAAGACAGATAAGATACTTCTCTGGTAACTGGGAATTATAGGCTAGGGCGGTTTCGAACGGTCGTCGTTCCAACAGGCACGATCCAACTTCCGCAAAGCTGAAGGAGTACCTGAGTGGTATTTAACGAAGAATAATTAGATAGCGATAAATATAAAATAATCAACTCCTATTTAACAGCACCATCGGATATCCGCGGAAAAAGAAGATATGCAATTTAATAAACTAGCAATAGAAAACATGTATACAGTTTTTACAATCGGTATGAGAATGATAGAAACAAAATTGCATAAATATTAAATTTTTTTTTTTATTTTAATAGAATTTGAAATTATTGCTAAAATAAAATGTTAAAAATTATTAATTTATACTAACAATATGTATGCAAGTACAAGCGAGATAACCTTATCAAAAATTGTGACAGTAAGATAAAGATAATATCTTGCAGAGTATATTCTCACGGTCACACATCTCTGTCATAATTATTTTCATTAATCTCGTATGTGAATATTCTTATTTATATATGACAATATACATAGAATATATACGATAATCAAGTAGTAAGGGTCGAAACAGGTTGGTAACGAAGCATCAAAGAAGAAGAGAGATAGACGTTTGAATTGCCGATCAAATTCACGATCTTCTCACTTACCCACCCACTTCGGCAGTGCAGCTTAGTCGAGCTCCACCCCTCCCTTAAATCACTCATTCTTTAATAATAGACAGATCCCATTATAATACCTGAGATTTATATCCGTGGCCCCTTTTTCTTTTGAGCGATAAATTTCATAGGTTTTTTATCTTTTTTTTTTCACTGCAGATTAGCCGATTACTCAGGTATGATCAGTTCTTCTAATAAAGGTATTGCAAACTGAAAATATATCTACATTGTTGTATTATTTGCAACAGTAAAAAGTTATATTACTTGTTTAATTGATGTGTTAATTAAGTTTTATGAATTATGCATTAAATACATATTGTTAGAAATTCAAAATATTTATCTTCCTCTACGCAGATACAGATGAAATAGAATGCTTGATCTTTGCTTATTCTTTGCAGTTGTAATCCGCGAGTAGTAGTTGCTAAAATTAAAAAGAGATTATGGCGCCTTATTGTGAAACGAGACTCGATGCAGAAACATAACTAGGTTACCGCAGAAGACGCTTAAACCATATCCTCATGGCAGATTCCATCGCATAAAGAGAGGGAGAGAGAGAGAAAGAAAGGGGGAGAGAGAAGAAGTGAGAAAGAGGCGGAAAGACTATGATGGAGTACAATGGAAAGAATGAAAGCGAGGAGAAATTGAGAAAGAGAGGGACAGAGCAGAAAAGAGAGGTTTCGTTAAGTCGCGCCGACGTCGCATGTGCACGGTCAGGACGAACCGGACCTATAAATATTGTCGAAATGCGTCAAATAAATCTGAAGCTTTCCCATGTTGCAAGACAAAAAAGAACGGGGTAAGCGATGGTCTGATGGCCGCTGCAAGGGTGACCCCTATTTATTGCCGAATTAAAGCGCGTCACCATTAATTTGCATACCGTGAGCGCGAACGCGGCGGAGGAGCGTCAACATGCGTCTGGCATTCCTCGTCATTTGACGAATCTTGCGATCCAGCGTCGCGCTTCATAATTACGCGCCGTCTCGTTGCACGCTAACACGCCAGCAAACGTTTTGTTACTCTCTCCTGACCACTCTCAATCATCTTTTATTAAATGGCTCTGAATATAATTTTATATCGCGACAAGGCACACGCGAAACTCGGCAT
>NW_021853422.1:408302-408965 GCF_003651465.1 Formica exsecta
TTCAATTGTCATTATCACATGTAGTCGCAGATTAAAATATGTAGCCTTGGGACAAAATGACATTTCCCATTTGAAAATTTCCATATAAAGAATTTAAAATCAAAGTAGTTTTTTATAAAAGACATAAAATATTATTATTTCTAATAGCTCTTATAAAACTTTAAAGAATAAGTAAACTGTTGCGTTCTGTGATTCTTTGCGGTTCTCAAAGTTCCACTGGAGCATCTTTGACATCATAAAACAAAACTCTTTTCAACGTTATCAAGTCTAATTGCGGAAGAGAATGGCATACTTGTCTTATAGCTTCTCGACTAATTGCTCGAAATAATTAAATCCAAAGATCGATTCCGCTCTTCTTGTTCGTTCCTCCTGTTTGCAGAGCGTGTCCCTTCCGCGTTGTTTTCTCGCGAGACCGTTACGCAACGAATCGTGCACCGTCGAGCGCGCGGGACGAGCCGGTGTCTCGGGGTGTGAGCAGCTCGATCCACGCCATAAATTAGCAATTATTTAATTTTCGTAGGGCCTGGGGTCCTTAGACGGCTCTAAATCAGTCTCCGTTGCAAAAAGCATAGATAACTATGACGCATGGCTCTCGGGAAGAGACAGGGGTGCGCTCACCGGATTGTGGCGGTGGTGACTTGGTCCGGGCGGGGGGGGGGGGGG
>NW_021853422.1:409010-409179 GCF_003651465.1 Formica exsecta
CTCTGGCGGGCTGGCTGGCTGGCTGGCTGGTTGCATGATAGCTGGTGGTGGGCGCACACTGCCACCGTTGCTCCCGGTTCGCCGCTGTGTATGTAAATGTGGACGAGAGCGAGATAGATAGATAGATAGATAGAGATAGAGGGAGAGAGGGAAAGAGATAGATAGATAG
>NW_021853422.1:409199-413742 GCF_003651465.1 Formica exsecta
AGAGAGAGGGAGAGAGAAAGAGAGAGACGGGCGAACGAGCACACGGAGCTGGGCACAATGGCAACTAGTTTTAATTACAAAGTAAGGTGAAGCGATCAATCATAATGATGTACGTGAGGCAGGCGCGGCCTCTAGGGTGTCGAGGGTGGGAAGCGACGAGGAGGAGGTGGAGAAGGACGAAAAGGATGGAGACTGTCGAGACCAGGGGGAAGGGGGGAAGGGGTCGATGCCGCGGCGGGGTGGAGAGGGCCCCCGCGTACACTTTGCGTATAATTTACTGGCACTGGATATACCTGAAGTTATACTATACCGAAGCTGCCATCGTCCTTCTTCGTCCCGCGCGTCTCTTCCTCTCCTTTCCGCCATCGCTCTTACCGTCGTACTACGATAGAGTAGATTTCTCACTCGCTCTCTTTTTCTCTCTCTCTTCTTCTCTCGCGCTCTCCCTGCTCATTCCCACCGTGTCTTTCTCTTTCCTCCGACTCTGTGCGCTTCGTCTGGCCGACTGGCCGCCATAACTCTCGGTCGCTCCCTCCGAACCGAAATATCCGCCACGCGATATTTACGATCAGCACGCCCTGGCGAAGCCCGGCGCTGAAAGCCTGACGGCGATCCTTCTCCTTCGTCGTGTCGTCCTGTCCTACGTCTGATTCTTACTCTTGCGTCTATTACCTTATTCTCTGCCGTCTTCTCTCCTTCCTGCGACCGATCGGCAAACTCGGGATCGTAAACGAGGTGAGAACGCGCAAAAGACCGCCGCGATTACTTCTTGAGATTGTAGAGGTAACGCGGCCAATATGCGTCTTCCAACTGAATCTGCAAAGACTGACTGGCTTCAATTAATTTATTAAAATCGTCTTACAAAAAATTGATAAATAAATGAAAACATATTATATATAACATATTGTTTTCGTTTTGTCGCACGTATTACAGGAACGATATTTGTGCGGTCGAGACGCGCGATCTCGTGCGCGGCCACCTTGCCCGTGGACGATACGGTCATGAATATTGCGTGCGCCGGTATTTTGAGCCGGCGTGACGAGCGTTGATGGGGATTCACCTCGGCCTCTCTCCTTGTGTGGCGCGCCGCAAGAACTCGGGGAGCGAGTGCCTTTTTCAGCTTCCTTGGTCGTTCCTTCACCGAGAAGCCTCCGCGCGCGCGCACACACGGTATCCCGGTGTCCTCCCTGCTCTGCCCTTTTTGCGCATTTCTTTCCTCTATCTTTCTCGTTCACTCGCGGCGTTCGCCCTTTTCCCTCCTTTACCATCCTTCGATTCGTTGTTCCAACGAGCGTCTTAACGCGCGCGTGAGCACAGACATCGCTCGCGTGACGGGCTGATGTCCATCAGCCACCGCAGCCACCATCGCAGCCGCCGCCGCCGCCGCCTCCGAAACAAAACGTAATTATTTCACGTGATTAGTTGACCGACCGACTTGGCCGCGCGAGCTCACGCGGCATCCTTCTTCTTCACAGAGTACGTAATGCACTACTACGTGAAACGACGCCTCGTAACCCTTTCGCTTTTGCTCCTACCTGTCGGATGAATCATTAATGTAAATCACCAGCCGTGTCGTGCCGCGGCTAACGATCCAGCGCCGCGATTTTCTCTTTGACGGCGCGCCCGATGGATATACGGATCCGTTAATTTAGAGACCTGGCCGATCTCTTTGGCGCGAAGCTTAACCACCTGATGCAAGTAATACATCAATTTGTCTATGTCGAACTAGAGATAGCGTGATATCGTGCGTAAACTTGTGGAAAAAAAAAAAAAGATATTAAAGTACGTTTTCTTATTCTCTTGCAGAATACAAATTATTAATTAAATAAATTATACAAGGGAGATTGAAGATTTTTATAGAGAATATTATATTAAATAGCATCTGTTGAAGAAGAAACGTGCTCAGTTGTGATAACGCTTTGAGCACATAACGATCTTTATGTGTGCAATTAATATTTTCAATCCATTTCTCCAGTAATATACCCTTCTGATATGTTAAGCGTAATATTGAAATATAAAAGGAAATGTACAAGATGTCTTTAATAGAAAATAATTCTAATTAAAGTGCCGCGATTCCAAAAAATTATACGATGAAGCATAGATGTGTATTGAGCGCCGCGCGTAATTTCCTAATCGGTAATCCGCACGAAGGAAGATGCTCGAGACAGGAACTCTAATACGGGCAGAATGTAGAAAACGAGCTGCCGGAATCTGCGCAATCCAATTCGTTCGACGACCATTTGCCCGGTCGATCCAGCGGAGCTAAAGGCTAGACATTATTGGCCAGCTCGCGTGCTGCATGCGCAATGAAATAATAATAACGCCGCGAAATCTATTAGACACGTGAGCATTGCTTCCTTCTCCTTTAACGACCGTCGGAGGGTCCCGCGGTACCCGGAGGCTTTATAGCGTGTCTTCGTGCACGCCCGTGAGTCACTCACGCGTGCGCCAAGCAATGGTCGTTCAGAGGCCGCAGCGGGATACAGCACGCGTGACCCTACTTTGGAGAGTACGATCCTTGTAACCTTGAGATTTCCTCGCGTGAAATCGACAGTGAGCCATAAAATTCACCATCGTGTACGCAGCCAGATCCTTTTCCACGTCGGTGTAAAAGCAGAAATGAGAGAGATATTAATCTAAACATTATTAATCTTGCAGATATATGCGAAAGAATATATGTATTTCACGCGAAATTTCAACTTATTATAGTTACTGTATTTTGGAAAAGTTGGATGAGAAAAATGTATTCCTTAATTTGTACCGTAAAGATTGCTATTTCATGAAAAAAGTATTCGCTATATGAGAAGAATAGTCGAAACGCGAGATGAAACGACTTTTAACGTTTATGAGTTTTTAATTACCATTAGCTGCGGAGCATAAACGGATAACGCATCTGATAACATTCTTAATAATTCGCTTTATCATATACGTATCAGCGGATCGTACGAGACAGTAATTATCCACCTTAGTCACCTTTTTTTTACTTCTCTTTTATACTTTATCGTTTTATGCGTCGAGTTCGTTTCTCGGGTAAAGGTTCAGCCTTAGTACCAGTCGCAGAGCATCAGCTATTAATTAAATATAAAGTAACTGCGTTGTCAACAACGTGCTCGGCTCTTCCGCGCCGACAGCGGGGAATAACAATAAAAATGATAATCGTGCCTGAAGTAGCTTCTCGTGCCTGAAGTAGCTTCTCATACCCGGTCGAAAGGGATGGGGGAGGGAAGGGGAGACGGGAGGAGAACGTAAAGGAAACGATATGCTATTTTCAGCGGGCCGCACGATCGTACATATATGTACACGAGCGTTGGTGCTTATCGCGGCTGTGAATGCGAGTAATTTCACACGACTAATTAGACTCTCGTTAGCCGAGTCGGCCCGTTTCAGGAGCGAGGATGGACGGAGGAAGGAAAAAAAAGTCGGGAAAAGAACAACGAGATGATAATTTTGCAATACAAATCCACGACTTATCGGACTCGTCTCCCCTCCGCGCTCTCCGCGCGCTCCTGTCGCGTCGGGGTAGGTCCGCGAGGCGATTAATTAAATTCTCGGGTAATCAAATATGTCACTCAGCCGTCCGGTTTTAATTAAAGTTCGGACATTATCTATTTGCTTTATCATCGTAGAGTTGACTAGCGCAGACTCCACGGGACCCGAGGGACGGGATCCGCTGCGAGACGAGATGAAGGGTGCGGGGGAAGGGAGGACGAGCAGATGAGCGTCAAAGTGATGGGAGAGAAGTTGGCTGACACCCGATCGAAAGTGTCACTAGCCCCTTCTGATAGATTGCGATTGGACGCTTGTGCTCTTTTTGGCGAAGCCGCCGCCGTTGCGCCTCTCGCTGTCTCTCTCTTCTTTCGCATTTTATTCCCTTCTTATCATTATCGTTGCGAGATGAAGTCGCCGCGCGCTGCTAGCCAACGATATTAATTGATCCAATTCTGCTCTTAAATGCTTACAGATATTGGTATGTGATTTGTTTTAATGAAAAAGTGTAAAATTTCAGAGATAAGAATCCGTATCTGAGAGTCTACCATTGCACTCTGATGTCGTAAACTTTTTATTTTCCTAAGAAAAACAAGAATAATTATTCAACGATACACCGTGCGTTGAAAGCTAAATGGTTCCATTTAATGTTGAATGTGCGAATATAGGCCAAAGAAATGAGGTGGAGAAATTCCATTAAATTATTTTTTATTTATATACGTGAAGATATAATCAGTAATATAATTAGTAACAGTATGTTTATATCAGGAAAAAGTTATGTGCATATATATATTTATAAATACGCATAATTTGTCATACATAAATTGAAGAGAGTCCACTTTGAATATAGAGTGCTTAATTACTAATCCATTTGTATATATCTACAAATTATGAATATTGATAAATTGATAATGAAACGAAAACTTGTCTGTCTAAAGCTCGTGGCAAATGAACAATCAATCGATGTAGATCTACTATAGCAAAGTGATAATTTCGACGATTCGTGCGGATATTTTCTGGATGCAGCAGCCATCGTCGTCGCGTGACGTTCGTCCTT
>NW_021853422.1:418726-439972 GCF_003651465.1 Formica exsecta
GAGAGGGAGAGAGAAAGAGAGAGACGGGCGAACGAGCACACGGAGCTGGGCACAATGGCAACTAGTTTTAATTACAAAGTAAGGTGAAGCGATCAATCATAATGATGTACGTGAGGCAGGCGCGGCCTCTAGGGTGTCGAGGGTGGGAAGCGACGAGGAGGAGGTGGAGAAGGACGAAAAGGATGGAGACTGTCGAGACCAGGGGGAAGGGGGGAAGGGGTCGATGCCGCGGCGGGGTGGAGAGGGCCCCCGCGTACACTTTGCGTATAATTTACTGGCACTGGATATACCTGAAGTTATACTATACCGAAGCTGCCATCGTCCTTCTTCGTCCCGCGCGTCTCTTCCTCTCCTTTCCGCCATCGCTCTTACCGTCGTACTACGATAGAGTAGATTTCTCACTCGCTCTCTTTTTCTCTCTCTCTTCTTCTCTCGCGCTCTCCCTGCTCATTCCCACCGTGTCTTTCTCTTTCCTCCGACTCTGTGCGCTTCGTCTGGCCGACTGGCCGCCATAACTCTCGGTCGCTCCCTCCGAAATATCTGATGCGCCACGCGATATTTACGATCAGCACGCCCTGGCGAAGCCCGGCGCTGAAAGCCTGACGGCGATCCTTCTCCTTCGTCGTCTTCTTCTGTCCTACGTCTGATTCTTACTCTTGCGTCTATTACCTTATTCTCTGCCGTCTTCTCTCCTTCCTGCGACCGATCGGCAAACTCGGGATCGTAAACGAGGTGAGAACGCGCAAAAGACCGCCGCGATTACTTCTTGAGATTGTAGAGGTAACGCGGCCAATATGCGTCTTCCAACTGAATCTGCAAAGACTGACTGGCTTCAATTAATTTATTAAAATCGTCTTACAAAAAATTGATAAATAAATGAAAACATATTATATATAACATATTGTTTTCGTTTTGTCGCACGTATTACAGGAACGATATTTGTGCGGTCGAGACGCGCGATCTCGTGCGCGGCCACCTTGCCCGTGGACGATACGGTCATGAATATTGCGTGCGCCGGTATTTTGAGCCGGCGTGACGAGCGTTGATGGGGATTCACCTCGGCCTCTCTCCTTGTGTGGCGCGCCGCAAGAACTCGGGGAGCGAGTGCCTTTTTCAGCTTCCTTGGTCGTTCCTTCACCGAGAAGCCTCCGCGCGCGCGCACACACGGTATCCCGGTGTCCTCCCTGCTCTGCCCTTTTTGCGCATTTCTTTCCTCTATCTTTCTCGTTCACTCGCGGCGTTCGCCCTTTTCCCTCCTTTACCATCCTTCGATTCGTTGTTCCAACGAGCGTCTTAACGCGCGCGTGAGCACAGACATCGCTCGCGTGACGGGCTGATGTCCATCAGCCACCGCAGCCACCATCGCAGCCGCCGCCGCCGCCGCCTCCGAAACAAAACGTAATTATTTCACGTGATTAGTTGACCGACCGACTTGGCCGCGCGAGCTCACGCGGCATCCTTCTTCTTCACAGAGTACGTAATGCACTACTACGTGAAACGACGCCTCGTAACCCTTTCGCTTTTGCTCCTACCTGTCGGATGAATCATTAATGTAAATCACCAGCCGTGTCGTGCCGCGGCTAACGATCCAGCGCCGCGATTTTCTCTTTGACGGCGCGCCCGATGGATATACGGATCCGTTAATTTAGAGACCTGGCCGATCTCTTTGGCGCGAAGCTTAACCACCTGATGCAAGTAATACATCAATTTGTCTATGTCGAACTAGAGATAGCGTGATATCGTGCGTAAACTTGTGGAAAAAAAAAAAAAGATATTAAAGTACGTTTTCTTATGTGCGTAAACCTTGGGAAAAAAAAAAAAAAGATATTAAAGTACGTTTTCTTATTCTCTTGCAGAATACAAATTATTAATTAAATAAATTATACAAGGGAGATTGAAGATTTTTATAGAGAATATTATATTAAATAGCATCTGTTGAAGAAGAAACGTGCTCAGTTGTGATAACGCTTTGAGCACATAACGATCTTTATGTGTGCAATTAATATTTTCAATCCATTTCTCCAGTAATATACCCTTCTGATATGTTAAGCGTAATATTGAAATATAAAAGGAAATGTACAAGATGTCTTTAATAGAAAATAATTCTAATTAAAGTGCCGCGATTCCAAAAAATTATACGATGAAGCATAGATGTGTATTGAGCGCCGCGCGTAATTTTCTAGTCGGTAATCCGCACGAAGGAAGATGCTCGAGACAGGAACTCTAATACGGGCAGAATGTAGAAAACGAGCTGCCGGAATCTGCGCAATCCAATTCGTTCGACGACCATTTGCCCGGTCGATCCAGCGGAGCTAAAGGCTAGACATTATTGGCCAGCTCGCGTGCTGCATGCGCAATGAAATAATAATAACGCCGCGAAATCTATTAGACACGTGAGCATTGCTTCCTTCTCCTTTAACGACCGTCGGAGGGTCCCGCGGTACCCGGAGGCTTTATAGCGTGTCTTCGTGCACGCCCGTGAGTCACTCACGCGTGCGCCAAGCAATGGTCGTTCAGAGGCCGCAGCGGGATACAGCACGCGTGACCCTACTTTGGAGAGTACGATCCTTGTAACCTTGAGATTTCCTCGCGTGAAATCGACAGTGAGCCATAAAATTCACCATCGTGTACGCAGCCAGATCCTTTTCCACGTCGGTGTAAAAGCAGAAATGAGAGAGATATTAATCTAAACATTATTAATCTTGCAGATATATGCGAAAGAATATATGTATTTCACGCGAAATTTCAACTTATTATAGTTACTGTATTTTGGAAAAGTTGGATGAGAAAAATGTATTCCTTAATTTGTACCGTAAAGATTGCTATTTCATGAAAAAAGTATTCGCTATATGAGAAGAATAGTCGAAACGCGAGATGAAACGACTTTTAACGTTTATGAGTTTTTAATTACCATTAGCTGCGGAGCATAAACGGATAACGCATCTGATAACATTCTTAATAATTCGCTTTATCATATACGTATCAGCGGATCGTACGAGACAGTAATTATCCACCTTAGTCACCTTTTTTTTACTTCTCTTTTATACTTTATCGTTTTATGCGTCGAGTTCGTTTCTCGGGTAAAGGTTCAGCCTTAGTACCAGTCGCAGAGCATCAGCTATTAATTAAATATAAAGTAACTGCGTTGTCAACAACGTGCTCGGCTCTTCCGCGCCGACAGCGGGGAATAACAATAAAAATGATAATCGTGCCTGAAGTAGCTTCTCGTGCCTGAAGTAGCTTCTCATACCCGGTCGAAAGGGATGGGGGAGGGAAGGGGAGACGGGAGGAGAACGTAAAGGAAACGATATGCTATTTTCAGCGGGCCGCACGATCGTACATATATGTACACGAGCGTTGGTGCTTATCGCGGCTGTGAATGCGAGTAATTTCACACGACTAATTAGACTCTCGTTAGCCGAGTCGGCCCGTTTCAGGAGCGAGGATGGACGGAGGAAGGAAAAAAAAGTCGGGAAAAGAACAACGAGATGATAATTTTGCAATACAAATCCACGACTTATCGGACTCGTCTCCCCTCCGCGCTCTCCGCGCGCTCCTGTCGCGTCGGGGTAGGTCCGCGAGGCGATTAATTAAATTCTCGGGTAATCAAATATGTCACTCAGCCGTCCGGTTTTAATTAAAGTTCGGACATTATCTATTTGCTTTATCATCGTAGAGTTGACTAGCGCAGACTCCACGGGACCCGAGGGACGGGATCCGCTGCGAGACGAGATGAAGGGTGCGGGGGAAGGGAGGACGAGCAGATGAGCGTCAAAGTGATGGGAGAGAAGTTGGCTGACACCCGATCGAAAGTGTCACTAGCCCCTTCTGATAGATTGCGATTGGACGCTTGTGCTCTTTTTGGCGAAGCCGCCGCCGTTGCGCCTCTCGCTGTCTCTCTCTTCTTTCGCATTTTATTCCCTTCTTATCATTATCGTTGCGAGATGAAGTCGCCGCGCGCTGCTAGCCAACGATATTAATTGATCCAATTCTGCTCTTAAATGCTTACAGATATTGGTATGTGATTTGTTTTAATGAAAAAGTGTAAAATTTCAGAGATAAGAATCCGTATCTGAGAGTCTACCATTGCACTCTGATGTCGTAAACTTTTTATTTTCCTAAGAAAAACAAGAATAATTATTCAACGATACACCGTGCGTTGAAAGCTAAATGGTTCCATTTAATGTTGAATGTGCGAATATAGGCCAAAGAAATGAGGTGGAGAAATTCCATTAAATTATTTTTTATTTATATACGTGAAGATATAATCAGTAATATAATTAGTAACAGTATGTTTATATCAGGAAAAAGTTATGTGCATATATATATTTATAAATACGCATAATTTGTCATACATAAATTGAAGAGAGTCCACTTTGAATATAGAGTGCTTAATTACTAATCCATTTGTATATATCTACAAATTATGAATATTGATAAATTGATAATGAAACGAAAACTTGTCTGTCTAAAGCTCGTGGCAAATGAACAATCAATCGATGTAGATCTACTATAGCAAAGTGATAATTTCGACGATTCGTGCGGATATTTTCTGGATGCAGCAGCCATCGTCGTCGCGTGACGTTCGTCCTTCCTCTCTCTTTTTTCCTTCTTGAGGAGCTGCTGACGTTCCTTCGCAGCCGCCGCCGTTGTCGTCTCCTTCGTCGGTAAGGCGGTTTTACGTCTTATGAGTTCGCAACTGCGGCAGCTCTTCTATTCCTCGCAATGATTTCGTCGCAATCACCCTCATCCTACCCCGTGCCAAGGGCCTCGACGGAGCGGTAATATCGGAGAATGGCGCGACGAAACTACGAGAGGCGGAGAGGCCGACCGACACTTTTGTCAATACACGAAGAAAGAAAGAGGACGCCGACAGGGCGGAGGCGTCTCTCTCAGCCGGCGTTGCCGCTATAAAGACCACTCGTGTCATTTCGCAATGACGAAACTTTGTCCTGAATTCTCCGTTTCTCTCGTTCACTCCGTGCTTCCCCCGCCCCGCCGATCCCCGCCCCGATCTCGTCATCTCGCGCTTTCGCTCCCTCGAGTTCGAGGGTAAGCTCGAGTTTGTTAGTTTGAGCAGCTCGGTAGCTAGCTCGACTTGTGTGTCTCAGTACATTCGCCATTCTTTTCATTCCTTCCTTTCTGCGCTCTCTTTCCACCGCCTAATCTTCCTCATCATCCTCTCTCGTTCCTCGTTGTCGCTGCTTATTCGCTCCCACCCCGTCTGTTTCGCGCACGTACCTAGTCTACATCGGGCAATAACAAACTGCTCGACGAAAGTATTGAGAAACAAAAGATATATGAGGTGGCGGAAGGGGATGTGCGGAGAGACCGGTGGTGGAGAATGGCGCGGGATGGACGACACTGAGTGAGTCAACGATGGGAACGATATTACGTCTTGTCGGACGCCATCTTCCTCTTACGACCACCCGTCACCTACAGAAACTTACGAGGACGAGTGGCCAAGAAGTTGCCGCTGCGACTGAGCACTTGCTGGATATCAGGATTTTTCGAGAAGACGCGAGGCATGGACAAAATGTCACCGATCGATTGGCCTTATCTATATATATATATACATAGGTATATACAAGCTATAAGCTACGCATCTCGATTTAATGAGTATAGTATTTTAGATTTGCAAACATTTGCCACGGTATTATCGTTAATAATATCATAAGAATGATATTTAGAGCTCACATAAAAAAATCAATTTAAAAAAAAATCGTCGACCTCTCTCGACATCGTAAAACATGCACTGAAGTAAAAAATAAAACTGTGTTATAATAAAAAAAAAAACAAGCATAAAAATAGTTGCCATATTAAAATGTATTTTCACCGTCAGATGTAAAAATATGATTCATACATTGATGCAAGCTGACATTGATAATTGTTCAAGTTTATGACCTCCGGGAGAACTATTTGTCACGCCGTGTCGACTCTTTCGAGAAGCTCAGTAATGACACGTACGCCAATGAATCAAGAATCGAGCATTACATATTTATCATTGAATTCGAAAATGAGAGAGGAGATAAGCGGGCCACGCGACGCACGTCGGCGCGCGGAAGACTTCCTGATTCTCATCGTCGCCGTGTGTCAGCTCACTCTCCGTGCATACTGATCGTAATGCACACGTCCACAAGTATATGCGAGTCGTAATACGGCCCACCCAGCCGCTTAGAAAGACCACCAACGCCCATTCCTGTCGACTTTGAATCATAGATAGCGGCATTTCGATTTTCATGTCGCGCGCGTAAACATCTTTCCTTTGTACTTTTACCGAAGAAAGAAAGAATGCATTCTAAATACGTTTAAGTTTTATATTATCTTTTACGAATCATCAATAGTAGAAAATAATATTAAGCATTCTATGTTTATTGATAACTAAGAAAATTATATTTATTTAACAGTAAAAAAAAAAATTACACGGATAATACAGAAGTGGAATAAAAATCGATATCATCATCTTCGTATAAAAATCTTGATTCTTAAGATTTTTATACATTCTTTTAAAGAAGATTTTTTAGACATTCTTTTAAGGACAACATTGCATGATTTTTTTTATCCCGACAATATAATATTAAATCATGAAATTTTTTCCAGAATGAGCCGATATTTCGATCTTCTAGTTCGTGTCGTTCCTCATGATCAGGTTTTTCGTGTGCGATTGGAAAGAGATTCGCGATAGATACATTATGTGCGAGAGATGGTCGTGTAGTGGAAAATGAAAAAATTTTTTTGCCTCCGTAGCAAAACAGAGTTGCTGTGGTAGCGAGACGAACCATAGGGGACAATAGAAGGAGCAGAGTACTACGACGTATAGCAAAGTGGAAGGAACTTTGGTCGCATTTGATATGGACGGCAGATAACTGGTAACGTACGCGCGGGCACTCTCTGTCACGCAGATACGTCTTCCCCCTCCCCCCGGTCTTTCTCCTGCCCATAACTGCCTAAGGTGGCTCGACTCTCTTTCGTTCTGCAAGAGATACGCGCTCATACGTAAGTGCTCATACCTAATCCTGAGAATTCGACCGCGGGATATTATTTATATTGGTAGAATGGAGAACAAGGGGGAGAGAGGGGAGTGCGAGCGGAGAGGTCGGGACAGGGTTTGACGACGACAACGACGATGGTGGTTGGAGCCGCAGGTGATGGTGGTGATGGTGGAGGCTGCTGCTCCTCGCCGCGGTTACTCCCGGTCACGACTCGCGAGCTCCCGTATTTGAATACAATGCGTTATATTGTCCGCGTCATATCATATATCTCCCCGTTAAATAAACACTGTCTCAATATTTAGACCTCGCGAGAACGGGCCTCACATCCGCGCGCATATACCGGCGAGATCCCAGGGTCGAAGGTACAGCGAGCGAACGGAAAGGAGAAACAACGAAAACCTATCTTGTAGCCGGACTCTCTTTACATAGAACCACAATATTACATTACATTTGACTCGTATTATCACATGTAGGAATTAATACTGCTATCATATCGATGATTTCAATTTTCTATTCTATGGAAACAAAAAGTATATCTTATATAACGATTGTTGCGTTTCCTTTGTCGCGAATAAATAGTTTTGATAATAGTTCGATAAGGTGTGTAGGCAACAAAGTCTTAGACGAAAAAAATCTTACATTTATAATATATTTATTTATAATGTAAGTATTCGTCTGTTTATTAATCGAGAGTTTTATTTTATTAATTATTATCGCCATGTGTAATTAAGATTTGGCCGATGCATAAAGATAGTAAAAGATTTATTAGTCTAGCAGATAGAACCTCAAAAGAAATATTGCATCGATTCGGTATTATTAAATATTGGTATCCACGTACAACGTTATTGATACATCGACGAGTCTTTTCCTCGGCAAGGCTCCTCCACCATGTTACGGCTTCGTTAAACAACGTAATCGCCGGCCGCGTACATTTGTCACGCTTAATCTCGGCACTTTTCTCCAATCTTTACGATGGGATTTCGCAAGGAGCTCTTAAGAGATGATCGCGGCACGGCATCGTAATTTTCGGAATCCCAATCAGCGGGGAATGAGCGATCGCTCGTTTCACCTGAGAGACGGAGCCCTCTTGTCCACGTGTGTATATATACGTATATATACGAGAGATATCGAGGCGCTCGTAAAACGACTGCACGCGCGGTACGGTGTTAACTCGTGATCGAGATGATCTACAGTTATTGAATTCCCTGGAGGCTGCGCGATCGCCACATGTTCCCGCGCGAATACAAGCTTCGAACCTGGAGAAAGAAATGACGAGAAAGAAAGAGGAAAGGAGCGGAAGAAGAAAGAGAGAGAGAGTGAGAGAGAGAAAGTGCGAGGATCGGTGGGTGTGGGTTTGACCTATAAGGTGCGATCTTATCGGTAAACGGGGAAGTGACGTGAGCAATCATCGCTTGGTCATCGAAGGCGAACCCGGACGACCCCATCAAGACTCGATCGCGAGGGACTCGACCGCAGTCGAGGAAGCCGACGAGAGCCACCTCCGCCAATGGCGACTGATAGCGCTGGTATCCTCGGGTCTGGGACCACGTAGGGAAGCCCTCATTTTCTGCTACGCTGCCTGTAATTGGGCCAATCATCTTCCATTGAGCGACCAACGTAATACACGGGAGTTATTTATCTGCATCGCTTCGCGTCGAGTAAGATCTCTCTCGTCCCTCTCACTCGGCGGTACGTACGTAGCGCGCACTGGCGTTTTTTTAACGATAATAACAGCCAACCGAGTTTGTCGATGGTAAGATGCAACCCCGGCGAATGGAAGATGACGGTGCATTAGATGAAATATAAGGACGCATGATGAGCGGTTAGCGTCGGTGTTAAGATACTCTGGCAAACGACATGCGAGATCATTATTTCGTCGCTCGTATACGATGCACGTGGGGAAAAAAAAAATTATTAAATGAGTAGAATTTCGTTAAACGCACCATTTATATCACATTTTATATCCGCAGAAGCATAGGCATCTTATACGAAAAAAAAATATATATATTTATTTTGAGAGCGTTTTAAAGTGATGGTATTTAAAAGCGCCTATGGTGATGAAGACGCAGTTTTAGAAACGTCAGCGCCAAATTCGCGACTGTTCATCTCGCGTCATCTCGCAGCAGCATTTGCAGTAATCCGATACGTCAGGCCGACATCAATTGACATTTAACATGCAGCCCTGCACTTGGCGTTATATGGATCTGTTGGCGTACTGTATCGCCCCGGGTTTATGATCTCATCGGGCGATTGATTTATGTCGGCAATTATAGCATAGCTAGGAGTGACGCACGACTCCGTGTCCCGAATGAGTTATGAGTGTTAATCTCGGGCGGACCAATGAAGGGGAGACTCTCGCCGCGTTCGCTTCGCCACCGCGATCACTTCGTCCTTTTTCGACTCTTCCCGCACAGCGATTCGTCTTCTCTCGCGCCGTCCTTCGGCGGAGAGACGGCGACATCGACAGTCGACGCACGGATGATTGCGTCGCCGTAATCCGCCGGCACCTGATCAGGCGCCGGTCAGAACATTTGGGCAGTCGCCAATGTGCTTCATCGGCCAAAATATTAATGTTCCTTAATATCCTGTCTCGCGACGATGCGCCTGCGGATATTTCCGAGCGCAGCCTCCGTGTCGCGTCTCCAATCCACAATATTTCGACATGGACGTCAATTTACAATCAAACTTATTCATTGTAGAGCTGAATCGATCTATCTGAATTGACCCGAGTTCAAAAAGATTGATTATGCATATTGAAAAGTATAGAATTCCATGTATTGAAACGATTCATTATTATGATTATAATCGACTATTACATCGCAGTTTAATCGAAAGACTCTCTCTTCTCTCTGTACAGCTTTTAACTTGTTAATTTTAAAATGTGCTTGTCCATCGTAATTATCTAATTTATAATTGGATGTGCGAGTTTATTATATTCTCTCTCTCTCTATCTCTCTCTTTCTCTCATACGCAATTTTATGTGTATGTGACATGACGTACAGTTTATTATAATAGCAAAGGATATTTCAAGAAAATAGATGGATTTTACAATGACACAAATTATATATTTCGCGTATAATTATCGCGCTGCTTATATTTTATATTGCATCATTCTGACTCTAATGAGATGAGTTCAATACACCGACAGTAATAATTTTATGATTTTGTAAAGATAAAAGAGATATCGAGGTATATATTTGAAGAGACAAATATATCGAATTGCAACTCCAAGAACCAGTTTCCAGGCACAGGAAACCGCTTTCGACATAAGGATCCCGAGTATATTCCTGCTTTAGGGGATAGGAAAGGTGTTTAGCATAATTGGTGGATGCTGCAGCGCGACGTGTCCCGTCATAACAGCTAACATGTTCACGCTTCGTGTGCTCTTAGCTTTTTTCCAAATTATCCTCGCGCATGTTTAATCGCGCTTACTCAAGTACAAACTTGCTTTTGCGGCTGTAATGTACGCTTAATGCTGACAAAGTTTATACATATGTGTACAGATTTTTGTCATCTCTTTTCTTATTTTCATTATCTTATTTTTTAAGTTATCTTATTTTATTATTTTATTTTATTACTTTATTATCATATGTGTTAATGAATATATCGTCTACAAATCTTAAGAAACGTATCTTCATCTCTCGATGATGTTTTAAAAAGAAAGGGTACAATTCGAAGCTTTAATTGAGATATCAATAAGCGGCAAAAAGAAGAGAATCGTTAGATTTAACGGAAAGCTTTCGCACAGCCTTATTTATGCCGCGGGATATTTTCTTAAGAATGAAACATCGGAAAAAGGAAATTGGTCGCAGTGGACCATGGTTACCGTTGTTCTTTGAGAATAGACGCTTTTACAAAAACTGGCTCGCTTCCGAAGGAAGCCTATACCGCGGCACTTTACTTCGCCCTTGAATCGCGTGCATGAGCCCGCTGCGCTGACCGACAAGAAACATTAGCGGAGGCAGCCTTGAAAGTTATTACACTGTCCTGCGTAAAACATAATTAGATGACGCTCGGCCGGAGTGTGATGCCGCTATTTCTTCCGTGCATCCCTGACCCCGTGGCTCTCAACTTAACGGCAGCTTAACTCTGAGCCTAGCTAATAGCCTCAATTACCCAACTAATTAATAAATTTTCTATTTCTCTATAGGCAAGAACTAAAGAAACTAATTACATCCTGCGACTTGAAAAAAGTAAAAAAAATAAATGTTTGAATATACGAGATATATCTTCTTAGTCTCATAAAATGATATCGGTCAATTTATAGATATTATAATAAAATTTGAGACTATAATTCAAGAAGATTTTAAATTATTAAGAACTGTTTGATCAAACAGTTTGAAAATATTATTATTATAGGTATGAAAATTTCTTTGTTTCGTTTTTTTCGATTTTCTTCAAAACGAAGCAAAAATGACCAAATCTCTAAAGGATTTTTTTTTTTTTGTTAGTTTATCGATCTCCCACACGCTTCCGAAGTTTTGATATTTAATTTCGGGACACCCTGTATATAAAGAAATAGAAAAGAGTTTTATTATATATAAAGTTAATTGGTTTATTTATAATAAAACTAAGATATTAAGTTATATATTATAACTCTTTGGTTTTTAAAAGTTTTGATAATCCCGTAAAATAAAGCGAATATTCTTATCAATTGTTCGCCCTCGCGTTATATCGTATTGATGGTTTATCGGTACAAGGCTATCGTATGATGCAGCATCCAAGTTTCTAGCGCACTCGAGTTTGGATCCTCCAGAGCCTTCGATTGCCGACTGCGCTTTGGCACGTACGATGTTACACAAACGAGAAGACCAGCGCGCTAACATATACGCTTATACACTTAAACTCGAACCGGACATACACCTACACATGTAGCGGACCAGTGTCGGGGAGCCGTCGTTCGCAACAAACTTTGAATTTATATCACTAAGACGATATAAACGTCATAAATCATTATTATAATAACGGTTTCGTACGTAACTACACGTTTGCGACTGCGCCCGTTGCGCCCGACACACGTATACACCAACATACGCGCAATCAACGTAGAGCGAAGTCAAAACAGAAACGTTAAATCATGGTGTGTCCCCGGCAGCAGACGAAACGCCGACTCGCCCTTGCGAGGGGGTGGCGAGATTGCCGGCTCGACAAAGAAGGAGATCGGCGGACGAGTTGAGGGCAAGATGGGGGAGATGGGATAGAAGGAGGCGAAGGGGGTATTTACATTGCTAATGTATCGCCGGCCTAACTTCTAATTAAACAAATTCGCACAACTCAGCGCGCCGCGCGGTTGCCGCGCGGAATTACTCGGGGAGGCGGGAAGGACATCTTACTCCCTTTATCGCTCCTTTTCCTTTCGTTCTTCATGCTCTCTCGTTGCCTCTTCCTCCCTTTGCAGCGGGCCATGAGGACTGAAGAGAGCGAGAAACTCTCCCTCTCCGCGCGCCTGGAGGGGTCGCTCGTTAGCGCTCTTAACGCAACTTACCGCTTGGAGCGCAAGCCTTGATTCATCGGCAAGGGGGAATGAATATTTATAAGAAACTGCGAACTAGTAGCCTCCCTCTCTCTCTCTCTCTCTCTCTCTCTCTCTCTCTCATTCTTTCTCTCTCTTACTCGTATAGTCACCCCCGTTGTACTCTCGTGTCTCACCACCTAGTCGTTGCTGACTCGCTGGGATGCCCCCTTCTATATTTCTCTTGCCTCTCTTGCTTCTATATTTCCTTGATGTGGTAAGGTCATTTTCCGAGCATTACGAAATCATACGACTATTCATTGTGGGTGCAAAGACGTGTAGATACGATTACTGGATTTATTGCTGAAACGTGGAATTTTGCCATAATGCAATTTTGTAATTTTGCGTATATTAATCTTACAACAATTGTTCAAACGAGATTGGATATTTTATAGTATTAATTTTTTAAGAAATGTTATAATATTTAAAATAGAAATTATTCAAAATATTTTTACAAATTACTTAAAAAGTATAAACTTTCTTTTGCAAATATATTATATATTTTATAAATTATTTGAGAGATGAAACATACGTATATCAATCAGATGTATAAAATTTCGAAAACTAAAACGCTTGACAAACCTTGAATATATTATAAAAATATAAAGATTCTAGGAACTCGCGATAATTTCCCTCAAGATATTCCCTCCGTCCATCATCGAGCAAAACATAAAGATATCATATGTTTATTAGTCTGTACTAATGTTAATTATATTTCGCGCTCGCAGGCACAGTGAAGTTCGCCAGGATGTTCGCAAATTATTTATGCGGCGCACAAAGTCGTAACGTCACGGAGAACGCGCACTTTATCATCTGGAACTTGTAGAAGAGGATATTGTCGATATTATTTATACGCCTACATAGCTAACGGTCCAACGGTTATATCCAGTTAATTTATTCGAGCAACTCGTCCCGCGTCGGGCGTTCGGTTTAGCGCTAAATCCAGTGGCGTTTCCCGTAATTGATTTAATCGATCGGATTAATATCGAGTGTGTGTATCGATTAAAGTAAGTGCGGTACTCGTACGTTCCTTGCCTCGCATCGGTATACACGCGGCATAAACAAGTTATCGAGTAATAACTTAGGCACGTCTGATGGATGTCCGTTTCCCTTGACTCGATTCTCCGAGAATCGTTACCGGCCATGCGTAAGAAAGATAAACCGTATAAACGCCGTCTTCATAGATTTTATACAAGGATAACTTATAGTCATAAATATCAAGTGTCATTTTATTTATTCCTGGCACACACATGGCGCGCAATATCTGTTTTATCTTCTTGGGTATTCAAATCAAGAATTATTTCTTCAATCTCGTAAAACTACATATCCGTAAATTATTATTAAACGCCTTTTTGCATTCTTTCGTTTAAACATTATTCTATATGTACGTGATAATTTCGTTTATCTAAAATGAACGGTAAATCAGTCATTAAAGCTGATTGCATATTTCAAAGATTTACGAAACGTGATATCCTAGGTTTTATGTGGCATAAGGCTGTCAACTTGATAGAAAACCATGTTAGACATTCGACAGTCGCGTCGTGTGAGGTCCCACGGCTGCTTCCTGTGCCGTTGACTATCTGCGACCATTTCCGGCGTGTCTCCGTCGGCTCGATTACACCGCAATAAAACACCGTCCTGACACCTGCGGGCTCGACAGGGACCTCTGTCTCCTTTTCTTGATAACGAATCCACAAAGCCAGCTCTATATTCCTTCGAGGGCCGAGGCGACGGTGCGTGCAAAAATCGCGGCGCGCCTCCAGAGAATTGATAACTTCTGACCGTGTGAACATAGCTCGTCGGGAAATACGACTCGAGGTAAACAAAACGAGAGATGGACACATGCCGGAAGTAATTTACATTTATAATTTGCAATTTTTCCGCGTTTATCTCGATATCCATTTGTTATCGGAGACGTTCATTCGTTAAATGTTATTCGCGAGAACGCGCGTGTAAGTCCGTGAATTAAATACATCGAGATGTACATCTAAACGAGCTTCAATCTCGTTCGGCTTAAGCGCGAGCAAAGGCCTTCAAACAAGTATATGTCATTAATAAAGAGGTCTAATTTATTACGCAAGCACAAGTAACATACTTATCTTGGAGATTAATTTTTTATACGAGGTCAAATAGAATTCAAATATAAAGAAAAAGATCGAACTGGATATTAATTAATTCTCGGTTTTACATGGTAAATTCGATCCATAATTTTAAGGAGAATTACTTGATATGTTTAAACGGTCTTTTTTTTTCTAGACTTGACATTAGCTTATCGTCCAAGTTCGTAAGTAGGGAGCTCGATAAAACATGCTCGGTAATCAGAAGCTGCTTTCGAGATGTTATTTCAGATGACTACAAAGATTGCCGCTGTGCTCCCAGGCCGTAAATCATGCGGCTCTTTCGCGATCAACCGTGTTATTTGTCACGATGAGTACAGCGGAAGATAATTCGTGAAAAATTTGACGTCAAAGGCAAGCCAGCTAACGGGCTCATTATAATGGATGTTCGGCTTATCATTTAGTTTTGCGTCCATATAATAAAATAAATTTGCCAATACGCGATTCGCGCGATGGACGTACAAATTTGCGAATAATCACAAAATATGTCGCGTTTAAACGCCCGCGATTTATTACAAACTTGCATTTCACAAACAGCGCGTCATGAAATCTATTTTCGCAAAATATAAATTACCGTTTACAACAAACCTGCGTAATTCGGTTTCGTGAATAATTCAAACGCGCGCTCGAGTATGACACCGTCTGTCTAGAATTTCAATTACAGCAAGACGCGTGTTCTATAGATTTTTCTCTTCACGGTCTGACAATGAGAGACACTACAAATCAGAAAGAAAATATCTCGCATAAACATTAATCATAGAAGCTCCAAGACATTTTGCCTGACGCTAGCGCCAAATGAAAAAAAAAATCGATGCAAATCATCTGACCAAATTTGTAATTCGCGACCGGACCTATTAAATGCGAAGCATCGGCATTATAAGGTTTTGAATAATAGAGTTGGCGAGGCGATAGAATGTATGACGTGTTTATAAGCCTGCACTCGTACAAATACGCGGTCGTGCTCCTCGCGGTATGTTTGCGCTCGCGTATGCGTGCGTATGTATATACCAAATGTACGTATATGTATGACGCGTGTATATCTGTGTGCGTTGAGCGCGGGTGCTCAGCGAGCGAGCGGCACTTTGTGGGGTCGTAAAACAGCGGCAGCCTTGTAAATCTGTGCCCGAGTGTGGCAGTCCTGACAGATTCTCGCCCCTCCCCCCCCCCCTCCCTCCTCTTCAACCCCTTCACCGCGTCACCCGCTGTTCCGCCATCAACCTCCGTCGACGAACAGTCTCTTATAATGAGGTCGTCGCGAACGCGGTGACCTTCGTGGTAAGATTGCACCAGTTTCGAGATACCGCGCAACCTCAACGTCACGGATTTATCGACGGTATCGCCGCTCGACGGCGACGGAAGCCGCGTCGGAAAAGACGCGACTCTCCGTATTTTGCGGATCAAATTTGTCGTAAACTCGGGGGCGATGAGTCAGATGATGTACGCTTGCCAGGCCAGCGTCCATAACGAACGGCGATTTTGCATCTTGCTTTATCTACTACAACGATGATGTCTTTCTTTAACCTCTGTTCCATTTTCATTTGGATCTCTTCTTTGCGCTCTAGGATGCTCTTGATTCTTTATTCAAAATTGAAGATTGTTAATACGTCTTCTCGATTGTACGAATGTTACAATTTCTACATTACGCGCATGCAATTGACAAAACTAAAAAAAAATCAAAATGTATTTATCGCCCATCTCTGCACACGTTATATTTAGATCCAGTTTTGCTTTCTTTTAGCTTCTTGGCTGAGATTTAATAGACTAATTTAATAATTTTATATTAGGTTTAAGGAGCTCAGTCGCGCCACGTGAAACAAGTTTACGTATGAATAATCGAGTATTCAAACATAGATTATATCATGGCAATTAATATCGGCAAATTTTATCGCGGCGGGTTTTCTTATAAATACCGAAAGATAACTCGACATCCTTTCGATAGAGTTGCAAGTTTCAACTGCGTAGTAATAATCTTATATTGTAGTGTATATACGTGACTGTTTCTTGTAATTATTTTATTCGTATCGATTTTTACTTATCCTGTCATATTTTATACTATGTTAGCAATATTTATCAATTTATTTAAAAATACCACTAGCAAAAAACAACATTTTGAATTCATATGTGTATCAAAAATTTTTTTTTTAATAATTAAAAATACAATAAGTTAATAAAAAAAATAGAGACTAATACACAAATGATTAATACAATAATAAACACACCGTAAGGGTTCTGTAATACATTTCCGTTGTACATTGCCTGTTACACACGTCGTTTATTTTATCACATTTCTTATAAGTTCGACGAGGCATTCGCGATGAATTCTGCGCCGGTGCCAACGCAAATGTTTAACGAAGAGAAGTTGCGAGGTCGTCAGCCAGCTATTTATTTACAGCGATCCCGCCGAGATTTTCGATCTCACGGTTGATGCAGAAAGCGCGTAACTCACGCGGATATCGCGCAAAGTGCTCATCGTGCGGTATAGCTGTGCTTACGTCCAAGTATTTTACGATGTTATGCTAACCCGAATATCTGACGAGACGACGCACCGACAGACGTAAAGCGTCGTTAATCACTGCCCACGAAATCTTCTTTTTCTTTCGGCACAATCATTCAAAGACGATTTTATTGCTTGCCCCAAACAAAGAACTTTCCATCCTCCCTAAGCAATATATTATATATATTTATGCTCTCAAAGAAAAAGAAAGATAAGATAATGTTATATTATATTTGTTATTTTATTTTTAATCATTCTTTTCTTTCGACATCTAATTATATGTGTTTATACATATATCTTGGTCAACTTTGTAAATTGCAAATCAATAACCATCATATCAACTATCACGATTTTATTTCTCGCCGAAAGAACAAGAACTATTCTTTCCAAATTTTGGACCAAATCGCCATTCGATCGCTATTCTATTATATGACGAAGAGATGCGCAGCGGCCGGATCATAAAATTCACTAATCTGAAATGCAAATGCCACGCACGATTCCGCGGTGTATGCGTCGTTGCGGAATTTTTATTATTGCGACGTGAACTTAAGCCTGTTGTTCACGGTACGCAGGGCCTGTGTAAAGTGAAGAACAAATGTAACGAGGCAGTCGCGTCTTACTCAGATAGTAGCTTACCTGATCAGGCGCGCCTTACCCTTAAACGCAACTTCTTTTTGCGGGGGCCCTCTTAGTATGCACGTGCGACCGTCGTAAAGTAGATGTACAGATCGCGCGTATCTTACGAAACTAAATTGGAACGAGACGAGAAGGGAACGAGAAGCAAAAAAAAGCAGAGAGCCGAGAGATAGAAACGGCAGAAATGGGATGGAGAAAGAGAGAGAAAGAGAGAGAGAGAGAAGGTGAGATAGGCAGGAAGAAAGAACGAGAAGACGGGCAGAAACTTGCACAGAACGCACGACGAGAGTGCGAACACCCACCGGCCAGGCGCGGCATATCCAGCTGGCTCTCCCACGCGTTCTCGGCCAACTGACATCTTCATCATCCACCGGCGGAGTCACGTAGTAACAGGATTAAAATCCTTGCGCGAGCAGCCACCTCGAAGGACGTATCCGTCGAAAAAAACACCTGGGTCTTCCTTCCTCCGCCATCCTTGAAATCGGATCGGCAACCAGCGCTTTCCGTAAATTTTGTCGCCAAGAACAAGGCGTGAAGAACTTTGATATCGCGCTGTTTGTCTGATATCGATGTTTGTATAGATGGTGAAGATATATGAGACTTACGTCAAATCTTTATGAATTTTATCACATGTAATATGGATATTCATATTCGAAGTATATTACATTTACCTCTCTCTCTCTCTCTCTCTCTCTTGAAAACATTACAAGTAATTAAACTCTCTATCTCGGATATTTATTTTGACATTATATGACATTAAACAGCAATTTTAATAAAAGCTACTATTTAAAGTCAGATTGCAATAATGATAAACAAACTCAATTAAATAAATATGTAATATTATACAAATGCCGCTTTCATATCCACCATTATGAAACTTGTATCCTAGATCTAGATAATAAACGAGAAACTATAAAATTAAATGTACACATAGATAAATGTCTTCTTTTGCAATTTATTCTATGTAGCTTTTACTTTTTTTTCTAATGTTCTCGTTTATACATAATGTACCATGAATGACATTCGCAAGGGCCGAAGATCCAAGCTGGGCGCATGAGCGGGTGCAGATAGTTGTCGATTCCCCTGCGACATAACTACGTATTATAGGATGACCACTAGGCGAGGATTAAGCCTCGATGTCATCGACGTGGTCGGGCATGAAGTGGGTATGGAACGAACGGTCCTTCGCACACACGGACAACCAGCGCGCTGGTTATCGGCCGGCCACGACCGCTACAAATCTTGGGCTATCGTCGAATCTCTCCTGGTTTTTGGTGGCTCTCTAATGCCTCTGCTCTCGCTTTCGAACATTGCGAATGCTCAGAGAGGGACCATAGTAAAGAGAAAGAGAGAGAGAGAGAGAGAGAGAAAGTATGTGTATATGTATGCGGAGCAGCGAGAGGTTTGAGAACGGAAAAGAGGGGGAAAAGAGGGGGAAAAGGGGAAGGGTCGTTGGACTCCGATGGATATCCGGTACCCATATATACCCATCGGCGGCGGAAAGGGACACGACGATCGACGGTGGTACTTGTGAACACGGGGAAAGTAAGGGTCGTTTGGATATCCGGTGCCCATATATACCCATCGGCGGCGGAAAGGGACACGACGATCGACGGTGGTACTTGTGAACACGGGGAACACGGGGAAACACCAATGCGAGCGAGCCAATCATCGAAGAATTACCGATTTCGACATCATCAATGATGCTTTGAAAAATTTCTCTGAGACAGTGGTTCTCAGGTTCTCATTTTATATAAGAGGCTTACACTACACATAAGATACATGAAGAGATTAGTTAATCTTTGTACTTATGAATACTCATTTAATAAGCAGTGCACACGCCCTGTCGCACAGAATGCATAATCGAGGCGACATTTATATTTCTTTTTTATATATTTATCTATACATATATGTATATTCATCCGCACATCGATGTTATCCTTAAAGATTACCACTTGTAAACGATAAACTTCTCTTACATTACACTAGTCCTCATCGAGACGCGATGTGTAACGACGGTAGCGTTTAAATACCGTTGGGAGAAATGAGGGCTCGTTTCTTTAAGGCGAGGGTTAGTTTAAGGGCCGTTCGAGAATCGGTAGCCTCTCGAGCGATGTTTTATTTTATCCTCTTCGCTCCATAAGATCGCATTCTTTACGACCCATTAGACGAATTCATTTACCAGCCCCGGGCAATAGGTAGGTGAGGTCCGTAAGCTCTCTTTTCTCCTTTTCTCTCCTTCTCTCTCCCTTCATCGCTTATCCTCCTCCTTGCCTTTCTCCTCTCTCCTTCTGTCTTTCCCTCTCTTACATACTTTTACTCCGTCTCTTTTCTCCCTTTTTCTTCGGCGTTTGCCTTATGCGGCACTTCTTCATCGTTCTCGTCTCGATTCGGCGACTTATCCCCCTCTGCTCCATCACTGCTACAGAGGATCAGACCGAAGAGATCGGTCGCTTCGTAATTATTATTCGAATGGCCGATCGAGCCCGATCAGGCGTATATATACGTTCTATGTTTACGATAACGTCGCCCAATTGATGCGCCGGCTGATGCACCCGGCGATTTAGATAGGAAAATCAGAGGCGATGCATCGATTCGAATTGAATGCACTAGCGATTACCAAGAGCGTGTACGCTCGATCGACCGTTTTTGTTACAGTATATATCGTGGCTATCCTCGCGCGCAATTACGCGCACGACGATAACCGTCGTTCTTTCCGCTGCGAGCGCATTATCGGACGCGCGACGTTTTAGTGCCCGCGAAATCATTCAATTGCCTTCTTTCGACTCGGCGATTCGCGATCATTATGCTTGAGTAATTATGCACCATTGACCCTCCGAGTAACGGACGATTTCCGGCAATCGAGCGTTTGCGCGGCTGCGCTTAATAGCCCGACTCGTAAAATCAAGTCTTATCGAGGATTTATTGGGCGCTCGCTAAGATAGAGCAAGATTTAAATTCTTTATCGTTACCGTTAGCCATCCGTCTTGCCCCCCTCATTCTCTTCTCGGGTTTCACCGGTCCCATCGTGCGACTCCCTTTTCTCACACAAATCCTCCTTTACTACAAATCCATCCGCGGCGGGTTTACTTCCAAATTTGGACATTCGTTTTTCGAACTTGATCTTTGATCTTAATTGCCAATTTTTTATCTAATGGCATAAATGTCGGTGATTTATGACAACATATTTTGTATGCCGGAGAAAAAAAAGATATGAGAGAGAATATAAGAATTCACATATATATATAGGTATATATATCTTTATTATGTTTTTAGCTTATAAAATTAAATGTTCAAGTTTGAGTTGCTCCTAATCACGTGTATCTCTTAAATTTTTATGATTCTTTTTACGTAATTTAACATATATAAATTATACACACCATTCTATAATCAAAAAATTTTTACTTTTGAAAGAAATTTAAAGTACATTTCTCAGATATTTTTACCTCTCATATTCCTATCTTCTCATCTTTATACATTATATATATATATATA
>NW_021853422.1:447770-475568 GCF_003651465.1 Formica exsecta
GAAAGAGTGAGGAAAAGAGAAGTCACCGACGGTATAGATAGTAACTAGGGATCTCCCCATAGCTCTTGGCGTGGCGCACATAAAGAACAGAAACGTCGGGACGTGTTCAAGACGAACTGCGCTTACGCGGACGCGGATTGCGCTACGAGAGGAACGGGGAGGGAAACCGCCGAGGAGAAGATGGTCGAGTGTTAGGATATCGGTAAAAGGAAGAAGAGCGAATCTCTAGATTCCCCGACGAGGATCTGCGACCAATGCGAGCTCATCGGCGAGCCAATCATCGAAGAATTACCGATTTCGACATCATCAATGATGCTTTGAAAAATTTCTCTGAGACAGTGGTTCTCATAAAATAATTTTATATAAGAGGCTTACACTACACATAAGATACATGAAGAGATTAGTTAATCTTTGTACTTATGAATACTCATTTAATAAGCAGTGCACACGCCCTGTCGCACAGAATGCATAATCGAGGCGACATTTATATTTCTTTTTTATATATTTATCTATACATATATGTATATTCATCCGCACATCGATGTTATCCTTAAAGATTACCACTTGTAAACGATAAACTTCTCTTACATTACACTAGTCCTCATCGAGACGCGATGTGTAACGACGGTAGCGTTTAAATACCGTTGGGAGAAATGAGGGCTCGTTTCTTTAAGGCGAGGGTTAGTTTAAGGGCCGTTCGAGAATCGGTAGCCTCTCGAGCGATGTTTTATTTTATCCTCTTCGCTCCATAAGATCGCATTCTTTACGACCCATTAGACGAATTCATTTACCAGCCCCGGGCAATAGGTAGGTGAGGTCCGTAAGCTCTCTTTTCTCCTTTTCTCTCCTTCTCTCTCCCTTCATCGCTTATCCTCCTCCTTGCCTTTCTCCTCTCTCCTTCTGTCTTTCCCTCTCTTACATACTTTTACTCCGTCTCTTTTCTCCCTTTTTCTTCGGCGTTTGCCTTATGCGGCACTTCTTCATCGTTCTCGTCTCGATTCGGCGACTTATCCCCCTCTGCTCCATCACTGCTACAGAGGATCAGACCGAAGAGATCGGTCGCTTCGTAATTATTATTCGAATGGCCGATCGAGCCCGATCAGGCGTATATATACGTTCTATGTTTACGATAACGTCGCCCAATTGATGCGCCGGCTGATGCACCCGGCGATTTAGATAGGAAAATCAGAGGCGATGCATCGATTCGAATTGAATGCACTAGCGATTACCAAGAGCGTGTACGCTCGATCGACCGTTTTTGTTACAGTATATATCGTGGCTATCCTCGCGCGCAATTACGCGCACGACGATAACCGTCGTTCTTTCCGCTGCGAGCGCATTATCGGACGCGCGACGTTTTAGTGCCCGCGAAATCATTCAATTGCCTTCTTTCGACTCGGCGATTCGCGATCATTATGCTTGAGTAATTATGCACCATTGACCCTCCGAGTAACGGACGATTTCCGGCAATCGAGCGTTTGCGCGGCTGCGCTTAATAGCCCGACTCGTAAAATCAAGTCTTATCGAGGATTTATTGGGCGCTCGCTAAGATAGAGCAAGATTTAAATTCTTTATCGTTACCGTTAGCCATCCGTCTTGCCCCCCTCATTCTCTTCTCGGGTTTCACCGGTCCCATCGTGCGACTCCCTTTTCTCACACAAATCCTCCTTTACTACAAATCCATCCGCGGCGGGTTTACTTCCAAATTTGGACATTCGTTTTTCGAACTTGATCTTTGATCTTAATTGCCAATTTTTTATCTAATGGCATAAATGTCGGTGATTTATGACAACATATTTTGTATGCCGGAGAAAAAAAAGATATGAGAGAGAATATAAGAATTCACATATATATATAGGTATATATATCTTTATTATGTTTTTAGCTTATAAAATTAAATGTTCAAGTTTGAGTTGCTCCTATCACGTGTATCTCTTAAATTTTTATGATTCTTTTTACGTAATTTAACATATATAAATTATACACACCATTCTATAATCAAAAAATTTTTACTTCTGAAAGAAATTTAAAGTACATTTCTCAGATATTTTTACCTCTCATATTCCTATCTTCTCATCTTTATACATTATATATATATATATAACATATTATATATTATGTTATATTAAATGATATATAATCAAAATTTATCTCTCACGACATACTAGAAAAAAAAAAAATCAGATAGCACTTAACTCAAGCACATTCAGAAAACATGCGGAGAATGTTTGGCACAATGTTAAGAAAATCGCTTTATTGCAAAATTAATCGTAACTTGGTTGGTTGGCGTTTCGGAATAGGTCGCTCGAGAAGATCGTTCCCACAGACGACATCACAGCCGCCGATCCTCCCTTGCGGAATAAGCGAGCGAAATAAAATAAGGACTACAGAGACAGCGGGGCGCGAGAGGAAGCTACTCGGCGCTGTATCAATTCATTAGCGCATTACGGTTAAAATAAAAGTATCCGCGTATCTGCGGCATGCGGCGTATCTCTTATGAAGAGGACGAGTAGTGGCCGACCGGTTTCTGCAATTCCTACCCACATCTCTCCTCCCCCGCTTTTCCCCCTATCTCTCTTTCGCCATGTCCCCCCTCTCTGTTCTTCCTTCGGCTCCTTCAACGGATCGACCTTCACCGTGATTTGCTGGCTAGCGACCGCCATCCGGCGACTCCAAGTCGTCATTATGCACCGCAAATGGCGAAAAAAAAAAAAAGTAGGAAAAGACGACGCGCGAATCCAGCCGGTATGGGTAAGGACGGAAAGCGAGGGGCGGGTGGTATGATCGGGGGAATTCGTTGGATTCAATGGAGGGTCCGCAGACCAGCGGCGTCCTTGAGGGAGATGATATCTCGCGTAACGTCTCCCGGCTGATAAGCGAAATCGTGCGCTCGTAATGTAGTATACAGACTCGCCGGTTTATCTAGTTTATCCGCCGACCGTCTCTATTCTTTGCGGTTAACATACGCGGGGGTGAGTTTGATACCGATGCGGTACATTCGATGCGGTATTGTATGGCACCGAATTAGCGAGCGCGCGCTCCGGACTGCTCGCTATATTAAGGATCCTTCTCCCTCTCTTTGGCGTTCGCAGGCGTAAATTTCGAATGCCGTCTTCTCGAGAAGGCGAGGAGATAAGCCGTGCGCGGAGAGAACGCGGACGGATACCGGTATTTCTAATTAATGCAGATATCTGTCGAAAGAAAGCGAAAAGTGGTTTCACGCTTAACGATCGCGCATCGATAGCGAGAATCCGCGCTATTAGTTAGACATTTAACGATCGGACAAGTCGGTTTATTTATAATAAGAATACGCCGTGGTGACAAATTGTTTCAAATAAGCACTTACCGTTAGTACGCGTAATGATGTGACGAATATTTGACCCTCGTTCCATTGCATCCATTACTTCGTATACATTACTCGGATGAAAAAAAAATTAATCGAGGCTCATAATGATGGTGCCGGTTTCTTGAAATATGTAAAACTTTTAGTAGTCTCAGACGAGGTCGGTTATAAATTGTTTGAATCGCCTCTCGATAATCGATCTTTCGATCTTTCTCGAGCGAAGCTTTATCTGCAATTTAATCGCACGACTTTTATATATATTTCATAAAGCGTTGAATAAATTTTTGAAACGATCGTTATCATTATACAATGACGAAGCAATAAAATTTTAGATAAAATTTACAGGAAATTAAATGGCCTCTGGGGAGACTGAAAAAAATGTGATATTTTTCATGGCAAATATTATTCTTATTTGGTGATATTATTAGAAAGCTATTGTTATTGAATAATACACGAAAACAACGATTTGCAGGAAGCAGGCAGAGATAAACTAAGAGAGCACATGTTCTTAGTTTATAACATATATATTTATTTGAGCTTTTAATTGCATTTTAAAATACAACGGAAATAATTAAATAATGACAAATCTGGTAAAATGGTTTCAAGAGTCGCGTATACATGATGCATATCTTTGTGGTTGCGTGTTTGTAAGTAGGTAGGTACGTTTCGAGCGTATCATTCGCACGCGGCTGGCTGTTTCTTTTCTCGAGTGTCACTGCGACAGTGTGAGCACGTCTTGTGTATATGTGTGTATGTATATGTATGTTCGTGTGTGTGTGCGCGCGTATGTGTGTAACGTGTTAGTCGCAGCCACGTAATGGTATCTCGTCTTACGTTCATCACACTCTCAGCAGTCGTATATAATTACAATAATAATATTAATATTATTATTATGTCGATAAATACTTTTTTTAAAGTCCGCGATGGAAGAATTAGAGTTTACAAGAAATACGTATACAAGTATGTTCCATTCTTTTCCGGCCTTCGCGTTGTTGAGGGCCGCACGCAGCTGCTCTATATCTTTCTGCCCGTCTGTTTCTACTGTCTCAATCTCTCTCGGAAGCATTCTTTCCTTTCCCCGCAAACTGTCATCCTATTTCTTTTTTATCTCTCTCACGCGCTTTTTTTCTCGCTCTCTCTTATTCTCCAGTCATTCAGGTAACATTCATATTCTCATCTGATTCCACTTGCGCCCTATGCTCCGCATTTGTTACGCCGCACGCATATATGTATATCACTGTAATATATAATAATTATAATTATAATCAATATACACAGTATTCGCGATAATTCGAGTGATAATAATGACAATATTTTACACGTAAAATGACACGTTGGCTCGTTCTCGTCGCAATAAATATTATTTGAACAAAGAAAATTTACAATGGTCTACACGTACGTTATACGTCGAGAAAATTTGCGTTCTTCGACGACGCATCATGCTCTCTCACACGCATTTTCTTTCTTTCTATCTCGCATTCTCTTTCTCTCTCTCTCTCTCTCTCTCTCTCTCTCTCGCACTCTGTTCTTTCACGCACGCATCCGTCTCGCGTGTATTTATTCAATTAACTTATTCGAGTCTCGCTATTGCACCGCATCTCTGCACCCTTCGGCTCTTGTCGCTTTCTCTTACACTCGTTCCAAGGTATGTCTATACCTACTATTCGCAGCAGTCGTAACGCTCTCCGAGGCGGTTCTCGTCCGTCCCCGCGAGCAAAACTCACTTCGATTTTTCGTAGTAATAAGTATCAACAAAGAGATTCCTATACAGGGTCGAGAACCCTAGCCTAGCCTATGCTCTACTAAACTACGACCTTACAATCTAGAGGTATACATGCTGACGATCTTACGACAGGTGATAGATAAGCTTTCTTTCCTTCTCGCCGTCTCTTCCTTTCTCTTTCTCTATCTCTCTCTCCCTCTCCATCTCTCTATCTTTCTTTAATCTAACCGATTTTTTGCAGTTTTCTTTATCTCACGCAATCTTCCTCATCTCACGTCGTAAACGTCCTTAAGTATTTATAAAATCACAAACTTGGCCGCGTGCCGAGCCCCGTGACTCAGCAGTGCCGCGAGATATGGTGGCATCACAATTTAATTAACGCTCGTTCAACACCCACATCATCGTCACACCCTCTCACGTTTCTTGGGCACAAAAGAAAAATAAGAGTCACTGGTACAATTTGTTAATTTTCTCATACCGATGGAAGGAAAGTGATACAAAGTAAACGAAAGGCGAAATGTGCTGAGGAAAAGTGTCTCGACGATACGAAATGTCAATTGTACAAAGTTGCACGCGCGCGTTCTTAGACTCTTATTCCCATAGCGATCGCGATCGAGGAAAAATTCTAAAGCGAAAAACCCTCTCGCGAGGTTTCCCATGTTGCACGCGATCTACAACGAAAAGGAAATGTTCTAAATGATTACGCGCGCGTCTACTCTAGAACATAATCTTCTCATAATTATTAAAAATGTAGTAAAAGAGAAGAGAGGGATCAGTATAAAAGAAATAATAAGAGAGGTGCATATAAAATGGAATTTGAAACCTCTCTTTCCAATGTAGAGATTTTTAACTTTCGAAGGGTCTTACATGGCGCACGCTAATCGTGTCGTCAACAACCCAGGAATGATAAGACGTGTCCTCGATGACAGACTAAAAGACGATCGCCAAAAACGGAAACGGAGTCGCGTTGCGTCATATTGCGTTACGTGTTTGCGTTTATTCCGTGACTCAACGAAATTTCTCGTTATAACGATATCGCAACGGCAAAGTTTTTTCGACGGAGATATCCACATTTAGGCTAAAAGAGCGCGGTGGCGAGGCTTAATTTTTAAGAAGAGGATCTCTCACATTCCAGAACTACGTCTTCCTTCCTGTGTGTCTATGCGAAATGAAGAAATAATTAAGAATAATATTTTAAATTCAATTCTTTTAATTCAATATTGTTTTTCTCAATTTTTTGTGTTTCTAGATATATTAGATAAAAGTCTAATTATTATTAGTTTCACAAAACAATTCGAGAAAAAATCTAAAAAAAAGTAAGAAATCTGTGTAAGAGATCTCTTATCACCAATTGTGTCGACTTTTTCCACGTTATTCCAAAATGAAGGGTTAACGCTCTTGTGTTAATTAATGTCTCGTGTATTGATAAATACATAAAATCTAAAATCTGTGAATTTATGCTGGTTTCATAATTTCTGTTTTTTAATATATAATATGTATTTAGTGTCATGCAATCACAAGACAATTGGTGATGGAAATACAAATATTATAATACGATTAATCTCATCTTATGAACGACAATATACGCGAATAGAATGCGATTCATCTCAAATGCAGAGAGAGAGAGAGAAAAATGATAATTACGGACATTATCTTATACATTTACCATCGTTTGTGTACAATCTCTCTCGTACGATTTCTTTTCCGTTTACCGATATAGCCACGACACAGCCTCTTTAAGCATAAACCCGAGGACGTCGGATGCGCGACGACGTCGTTCGGCGCGGCGGTGTTCGCGGGAAAAGAGGGGTAAAGGGGGCAAGGGGATGAAAATTTTCAACCATCGCTAGTTACAGTCGTTACAATATAGATACACTTATGTACAAGTGGCACCGCTACTTACGGGGCTCGGACTATACGTACTTACTGGACAATTGTTTTGCCAGCTCCGTATACTTGAGAAATTTGGAGTGCGGGCTTTCCTCGAGGGGAGAGGCCGCTGACTGCGACGGGCTACCGTTTGCTTGTGAAAGCGGCGGCGACTTGTTGCGCTGCGACGTCGGCGGCGACGAGGAGTTGCGACTCGGCCCACCGGAAGTGCCCTGGGTGACTGCCGCGGCGGCCGCAGCCGCTGCGGCCGACCTGCCGATAGTCAATGGATCCGGGATGACGCCGTCCTTGACAAAGTGCATCTTGGAGAGGTGATGCCTGTACGCGCCCTTCGAAATGAAAGGCGTATCGCAGAATGCGCATTTCATTATCGAATCTGCGGTAACTACCGCATCGTTGCAGGCCCAGCTGAATGCCAAAATGGCACCCGGTGTTGGTCCGGGGCCCGGACCGCTCACTCCTACCGTGCTACCGCTCCCTGGTCCAATGGTACTTCCTCCGGAACTACCCCCGGATCTTGAAGCGCCGCTGGCGCCTGGACCTCGCGTCTCCGTCTTGTCACACAATTTCTGCAACGCTGCAAGAGGATGACTGCTCGTTTTGCGTCCTTGCGAGTCGACGTTGCTTCCACCGCCTCCGCTGTTACCACCGGACAAGCTGTCGAACATGGAGGAAAGCGCTCCAAGACTACTCGACGCTTTAGTGTCGGGCGTACCCCGTGGCGTGACCGATCGATCGCTGCTGGTAGGACTACTCGTGCTGTTTCTACAGGGACTACGCGCAATCTGTTCCACCTGGTTGGTCGGTCGTGGCGTAGGTGGATTCATGCGAGGTGACAGAACCTCTCGTCCGTCCTCCGGCGTTTCATGGAGGCTGCTTCGTCGGTGATTGTAGGAACTCTGATCCTCCTCGTCTCTGCAGTCGTCCACTATCTCCTTCTTCACAAATACTTCCCTTGTCGAATGCGATTGCTGTTGCTCCTCCTCGTTCGCGCCTCGTTCCTCTGTCTCTTCGTCCCTCGGCTCTTTCTTTACTACCACGGTAGACGATTCTTCATCTCCGGATTCTTCTGTAATTTGATGATGGCGACTAGGTAACGGCGCAGTCTGTTTCTCTGGAGTGACACGATGATGATGAGACAGAGAACTCGAGTGTCTTTCGTGACTCGTGGTAGATAAATCCATGCGTCTTTCTGGTGTCATGGTATCCGTTCTGCCGCTTCCTCGCTCGGATATTGAACTAGACTCGCTACCGCTTCGCTCCCTTCTGGCTGCAGCATTCGCGTTGTAATGTTGTTGCTGATGCTGCTGATAACTTCGGAGTAAATTCATCGTTTGCGGATCCACCAGAGGTTTCGTGTAATCCACGCTCTCGTCGATGCCCAAACGCTTGAGAATACTTGTACCCATAGGTGCGCCGGGTTGAGCGTGATGCATACCGGATGTACCGTGCCTCACGCGAGAATCGAAACTCTTTTCGATGAGCTTCTCTATCGCGTTCAAAACCGATGGCGAGGTACCTATTGAAGCGGTGCTTTCATTGGCATTCGGTGTAGGAGTATCTTTCCCAGGCGTGGTCGCGTCGCTAGCAGAAGATGGAGATCGGTGATGCCTCGATGATATCGAAGATGTTTCCTCATTGACGCTCTTACGTCCGCTCTCGGTTGGCGGTAGCGTTGCAGGTAAATGATTAGACATGAGCGCGTTCTTCAAGAAATTTCGCTGATTGACGCCTACCGTGCCTGCGCCAATGCATTGACGTATATGCTCTACAAAGAGCGGAGTTTCGATCTTCTCCCCGCATTTCTCGCACGTAATTCTACTGGCTTGCTTGCCGAGACTATGTGTCATATTGGCGGCAGCATCGCCGTTCTTAAATTCATTCTGCGCGCGTTCGAGTTCCAGCAGTTTCCTCACGGGCAGTGACTTTTTTCGCTTTTCTCGCGTTTGCCGCCGACGTCCCCCGCTCTCAGTAATCGAGCGCATTATGTGTTCCTTGTAATGCGAATTCTTCACCATGTGGTTACTCAACTCCTTCAGAGAACTAAATGCTTGATCGCAAACTTTACAAGTTAGCACGGCACTAACATGACTACTTGTCGCGCCAGCACCGGGACCGCCGTTGTTTCCGCCATGAGGCCCGGATCCACCACCCGGTTGTACTCCTGCGTTGCTTCCTGCACCGGCATTCCCGCCAGCCCCAGCATTACCAGTAGTGTTGGCGCCCTTGCTCTCATCGGACGATTTCCAGGATATTATTTGCTCCTGAGAAATAATGTTCGTGTAATGCTGCGTTTGTTGCATATGCGAGGTCATTTCGGCCAGCGAACGGAAGCTCTGCCCGCACCACATGCATTTGAGAATCTGCCGTGTTTGCTCGGCACCTTTACCTAACCAGACGTCCTGGCCTCGCACGAGCTTCCGCGGCAGTGGCATTGTTTCTTTGATTAAAAGGTTCAAATCGGATGGACTTTGCTTGCTGCTGGGTGTAGCCGAGTTATTGCTACCAGTATTGCTGCTGGAAGTTTGCGGTTGATGTGGTTGCTGAGGCGGCGGTATAGTTGGCATGCTCGTCTGCTGCGAGTGAATTCCTGGCGCCGGAGGTGGTACAGGCATATTAACGCCGCAGTGCTTTGCTTCCTTCATGTGCGTCGTCATCGCTGCCAGAGTTGGAAAACTCTGTTTGCACCATACGCATTTTAGAACGTCCTTGGCTTGATCGGCTCCTTTGTTCAACCAGTGAGACTGCCAGGCGCTGTGACGACTGCTGGACGTTGTGGCCGGCGCGCTGGCACCCGTTACGGCAGCACCGCTTCCGGAAGATGATCTGAAGAGGTCCTCGCCGCCAAGTTTACTCAACTCGCTCATTTTCTCAAGCGCCTTCGTAGCTTCGCTAGGTTGATACGGTTTTTCCAGCGCTGTTGGTGGCTTCATCTTCCCGTTCCAAAGTTGATGATGATCCACTACACCGCTAGTGCTTTTCGGCGAAAGCTGCTGCTGACTAGTAACTGCTGCTACCGCTGCAGCAAAGTACGGGAAATGTGAGGCCACCACCGGAGATGTCCAAGGGGATACTATGGGTGGTCGACCAAAGCCGGATGGTGCGGCTCCCGGCGCCGTTTCTTGATGACTCGTGGAACTCGTCGATGAGGCCAATCTTGATGACTTGCGCGGTGGTGGAGGCGACGAATTTTCCGTGTCGAGTCGTTTTCTGCTGGATACTGAAAGATCCAACGGACCATTGTTCGTCTCTGTCGATGAAGACGGCGTAGGCGGTTTGCTGAGATTTAATATTTGTTCTTCCTCGTCCTCCTCGGTCAAGGACGCTTTCCTCGTGCTAAAGTCCAGCACAGCTGGCAGGGGTGTCGCTGACGGCGAGATCTCCCCAATGCTGGTAGGCGATACCAAGAGACCGGGGGTAGCAGCTGGTGGCGAACACGACGAGGAAACCAGAGGTGACACCGAACCGCGCGATAAAGGCGAGTGACCGAGAAGGAGGCGCTGATGAGTCTGTTGCAGATACGCCGCCATGACTGCTGCAGAATGGGGTGGTAGCAGGGGATGAGTTCCAAGGGGTAGAGGCACGATACTACTTGGACTGACTGGGCTCGCGCTGTTCCTGGTAGCAGGTGGTGGGGGACTTCCGGTCGCTGGACCGGACGATTCCCGAGAATCTCTCGAGGGACAGCGCGGACTCATTGGCTCCCTGAAATTGCAAATGATACCGAGTGCTATAATTTTAGAGTACGGACGCGCGTCCCTTCTTCGAGATCTTTCCAGGATTCCAAGAGGCTATATACGATGAATAAAACAAATCTTATCAAAGCTTTGCGAAGCGTTTAAGCGAAACTCGCAATCGAACACCGGTCGTTAATCATGATAATCGTGCGATAATTTTCTTGTAACCGATCCACGAGCATCGGTATAATGTAGGTAACGCTGTTAATATTTCATAACCGTCCGCCACATGGGAATTACTACGCAAATAGCTTTTGCCGCACTGTATGATGCAAACGACGGATACCCGGAATCATCGATAAAAGTAAGCGGAAAAAAGGCTCGCGTGATAGATAAAGCCTAGAGACGTTAGCGTGTTGCACGATGGTAACAGCGATGGATAATTCACGCTTGAGAACGTCTGTCGTTGCTAATGTATATACACACAACACATGAATTTACGCGCAATAGACATAAACAAGATATGACAGACTATTACCGCGCGTTATCGACATCGAAAATACACTTTACAATAAATTATTTGTTGGCTTTATGTAAAACAAAACAGAAAAAAGTACGCGCGCGCATTCACATCGGCTACGAGTGTTTCTTGGCCCGCGAGAATAATGCTCGCGAGGTATAACGGATCTCTGTCGTACGACAAATTACGATTAATTATACGCTCCGACGATAAACGTTAGTCATCCGGCTTGCGACAAAAACCGCGAGGGTTTAGTCGAAGCCGTGCGTAGAAGCGATCGATACCTGTCGCAACGTCATCAACGCGTCCGAGGTACAATTACTACTATCAAAAGGGAGCACGTGGCGCGGGAACGATTAGGGCCAGCGCGAGGCTATTGTAATGGCAAGCTCTCGGCTTTCGATGCGCGGCGCGCCTGTAACGACGTTCCAGGCCTGTCGACGGCTCGCTCGTAACTGACTGTTCCTGACTGAATGCCGAATGCGTACCGCGAGATGAAAGGGGACCACTGCCACGCATGCAGGGGAAGTTTTTGGGGGCTGGCGGGACAGGGCGGCACAACGCGGGTGTAGGGAGGCGGGAGCGCCACCGCCGCCCCTGGTTAGGAGGTAGCGCTGCTAGTGGGGTCGTCGGTGTGGGAAGATATGTAACACGTGCCTATCTCTATTAGCCTTGTGACGTTGTGCGCGGCACAGCTACCGATATCAACTCTGACACCGACTTATTTATCCCTATCCGGGCCTCGCTCCGTTTAACCCTGCCGCCGACGCTTACCTCGCGCATACACGCATTTACGGGAGAGGCCCGTGACGATTTGTTGCTCTTAAAACAACAACGAGCCGTGTATGTACACATGAGGGGCGCCCGACAACGGCGAACATCAAAGGCTCACGACGTTGTATCGGCGCGTCTCGCGATCATTTAAACGCTTTATTATAAGAAGCTTCTCCCTGCTCCGATAAAAGCACTGGCTAATGCTCCTCCGGCTAGTGTGTCTCCGGCAAACAATGTTGATCAAAATTTAGATACACATCTCTTGATATTACGTGTCGCTTTTACGACTGGCGTGTGATTTGTACCGAAAAATCATTTGCGCGAATAGTCACAGCTGATTTGCGCGCGCACGCCGATACAGTGCTTCACTGCTACGAGTTACAAAAATATTTCATGTTGAGCGTCTTTCTACATTCTTCGTAAAAGTAACACACATATATATGTGCGGAGATATACATATACATATAGACATATATATAAAAATACTCTATTAATGAATATATAAAACCAAAAAAAAACTTGATAGATAAATTGATACTGACCGAATAAAAGTTTCTACATTGTCAGTGTAATACTTTTTATTAAATTTTTATGAAAATGATATTTTTAATTTTCATTGTATATGAGTAAATGAGTTTCTTAATAGAAATAATTTTTATACTTATATAATAATTATATATCAACTTTTATAAACCTCTTTTTTTTAAATAGTCTTTTTTGAAGTAATACTAAATAATTGGTAATTAAATACTTTCTTATTTTTGCTTCTCCCAGCAGTTGTAAAAACAATTATTATTATTATTAAAAAAACAATTGTTATACGGATATATATATGTATATATATTGTGAAAGTTTACCTGTCCGGAGGTCCTGTGTCTCTCAAGATAGTTGGGTTTAATCTCGAGGTGGCGGAAGGCGGTGGCGTAGGTGGCGATGCTTCCTCGTCCTCCTCTTCATCCGTTCCATCGGCATCTTCATCCTCCTTCGCAACGGGCGCACAGCCTCTTTCGCTGGGACTAATAGGGCCATCCTCGTCGACGCAATCGCCCTCCTCGCCTTGGAGGTCCGTACCGGGCGCAGAGCCTTCGACGCCGTCCTCCCCTGAAACAAATCGTGGAATGAACAAATTAGTCGCCGTTATGCATTATGCACGTTTATATATGCGCAAAAATAATTTTAATAAAAAAGTCTACCCCATCAAAACATGCTACATATTAAAAAAATAATGGCATGCTACGCGCTTCTGTTAAATATCCATGTAGGAAGAAGTACCGATATACATTTTGTGTATGTGTATGTGTATATTGCTATTTATACATATATAAAAAAAATTAAGTTTATCGCATTGCAACTTGGGAACCAGATATCTTTTTGATCAGTACATTTTTTATTACGCTTAAAAAGATAAGACGCGTTAGTATAAAAATTAAATTATGACTATATTACAAAGAAGCAAACAAACCTGTACTTCGAAATATACTCGTTTTACGTATAATCAATAAATTAAAAAAAAAATAAATAAATAAAACGCGATAGATATCAATTGACGACACCATGCATCATCTTGTCTTTGTGTATATCGTTGATGTAGGACGCGAATCAAATCCTTCTGTCATCCGCCGTATCTTGATAGAATAGCAGAGAAGAACGTACGACCCAAGAGTGGAGATACTGAGAAATGACGAAGCTAAGTACCTAGGAGTGATATAAAGGTTTAGATGGCGAGTAACACAATGGCACTATCGGTTCATTTATCAGCCTTTCGCGACGGCAGCGTCGACGACGACGACGATGGCGTCGACGACGACGAATACGACGACCAGGAGGAAGAGGAAGAAAGAGAAAATGCGAACTATGTCGGATACGTCGTTGTCGACGACGACGACGACGAGGTATTGTGTGGTGGGACAAGGAGTTCCATCATCTGCATTATGAGTTTTAATCAAATCGTTTCCATTCGAACTCTTGGTAATGAAGGGCGGTGTCATCGTTGCGTCAGAGAAAACAGCTCGATCTAAGATCAAGTCAACAGATGTAAGTCAATAGATATTCTAAGAGAAGTTACGTAATGTAGTATGTAAATTTTTTCAAAAATTTCTTACGTCGTGTCATAACGTCTAATCAATTTAATTATTTTATCGACGACTTAAATATGCATACATTAAAAGATTTCGCTAAATTGCTATCGTATAGCTTACTAACAAGCAAGAAAAAAAATAAGATAAGAATATATTTGACAAACCCGGATGTGAATAACAACGCGGAACTCTCCCGGTCGCCATCTTGCTCCCGGCATATCCTCTTTGAAGAAGGGAGTGCCGCATCCTCGATCGCGAGCAATCGCCAAGGCAAACGCGAACAGGGCGAGAGGTAGAAAATGGTCAGCATACCTCCCTTCGTAGAGGGTGGGGACAACCAGGAGCACCGTCCTACTTTGCCGAGTGACCAACCAAACGATCGTTTGTTCGCAGACAGGCTACGGAAGAGGGAGAGAAAGGAGATCGCACATTGATCCGCGGGAGCATCAGCAACTAATTACGCAGATTTATGTCCCCATTGTCCATTGTCTCTCGGAACGATTCTCCGGGACCCTGGCGCGGACCATTCGATGGAAGCGAGTGGCTGGCCGATCCGGTCGGGACCAGCCGTAGGACGGTTACGTGCACAGAGAGGAGAGAACGACGGGGCGACGACGAGAGGAGATAAAAGGAGGACCTTCGAGGATCGCTCCGATCCAGTCGCGTATCGAAGAGGAGAATGCAAGAAGTCGAGGAACCGAGCGGGCGGACCACCGGCAGGCAGCCCCGCCCGCTACAAATATAGTCCATCTTTAACTCTTGCATCCTTTTCGCTTGTCGCAGAATCCTAGGGTCCAGCGCACATTTGCGCATCCTTCGTTTTCTATCTTTCCCTCTCCATTTGCGCCGCTTGTTTGCTCATTCGCGAAAGAACTGGATCCGAAGTAGCGTCGCGAAATTTCAATCGTGATCGTAGCATTGTGCCACCTTCGTCTCCAGTCAGAGATTTCAACGAGCGCTGCTTAGTTTCCGGAAGCAGCACGGTGTCCTGAGACAGGGAGATAGAGACGAAGCCATCTTCATGAATGCACGATAGTTACACCGTAGAAATCATTAATTATAAGCATTCATTCGAAAGTCAAAACTTTTTACTTACAATCAATCTATCTCTTGCCAATGTTTAATCGTTAGAGCGATATCGAGACAGTTTATTGTATTCCAAAGTCACACAGAAGATCAACAAAATTACTATTATCGATATCATTATTAATGATAATAAGTATCATTAATATTCTTTTAATAGTATATGATGCTACGGTAATGACAAAGATCATCGGGGGTTCCGCGGTTCGAAAGTATTCCAGCGGTGATCAAGATCGATCGTAGGATAGCGACGTCGAGCTCGGTAGAATGTAAATGCTCGCACGAGCCGAGTTCGTGCGGACCTATTGGCAGGCCGCTAACAAGGACCGCACCGGATTGCATATCCTGGACCGGTAGCCGCCGGTAAGATACGCCGGGAACGAGGAGCGTAGCGTACTGAACTTAAAAGCGGTCCGAGTCTTGACACTCGGCGAGATGCTACCGGCCGATATCTGCTCCCGCTCCCGCTGTCCTTGACTCACCCGCTGCACGTTAGAAAGAAGCGCGGTGTATTAGTGGCCGCGCGCTATCTTCGCGATGGTTCTGCGCCAATACCCGCCTACACACAACTTGCTCCACAACAATAATTAGTCTTATCGGCAAAGCATCCGCTTTCTCTAGCCCGTTACGATCTCTGCCCAATATTTTTTTCCGTCTTCTCTCCCTCTCTCTTTTATAAACGTGCAATATTTCTCTCTCTCTCTCTCCCTTCTTAGTTCACGACGAACCTGCGCACGAGTTTCGGATATAGATAGCAAGCACCTGCATACATTGGTGTACACATGTTGGTAATGTACCAATGGCTAACTGATGGTATTAACTATTCTGTGAGCTATAGTGTAAGACTGAACAACCGAACCAGTCACGCTCGCTATTCTATGTGTGGACGATCGGCCGCTGCTAATTGCTGTTAATCCCGATCCTTTATGTGGTCGCCAAGTTTCGAGAGAGTGTCTTGCGAAAGAAAACCACGATGATTTTATTTATCTAAATTTATATTATAAATTAATCGAGAAAAATTAATGATCTTTCGGGATAAATATAAGCAAGTTTCAATAATTACAAGTTTTAACGACCATTATAATTGCATTAAGAAATTAAGATTACACTGATATAATGGTATACATAAATGATTAAATAGAATGGTAAATGTAAAAAAAAAAAAAAACGTGTTGATTTTATTTTTCATTATTTGTAAATGTTCTTTTTTTAATGAAATAATCTGTCTAATCTTGACTACAAATTTAATAATATATAAAATATACAGAGTAATAATTAATAGAAATAATTTTTAATCTTAATTTTTATCATTAAATTTATTATAATCTTAAAATACTTATTCTTTACGTAAGGTTTTTAAAATATGATGCAATGTGTAATACGTCCTTTAAAACTGAGAATGTAAAACTAATTATTTTTCGCTCATTTTTGAACGTATTCTTTTAAGACTATTCTTCCAGAAAACGATTTGTCACTCTTAGACGTGCGAAGGCGGAACGAGTCGCCAAGATGAAACGCGGTAAGCCTTACAAATGGCAGAACGAAAAATAAGGTGTTAAGACAAGAATCCTTTAGTGCATGTTCATAAATTGCGGTGAGTAAAGCGTAAATTTTAACATGCATAAGCATCCGCACTCGTGTCAGCTTGTGTACTTTAGTGATTTACGCGCAATCAACGCGTTAAATCAGTTAGGTTTGCTTGTAATTAGCATCTACGCCGAATATTCACCTACTAAGAAAATTTATAACGCGAGGTGTCTGCTTAATTGTTTGTTAGAGACTTGATACGCAGAGCGGCAATTTTAAAAGCGGCAAAAGATAGCCGAGTATTCTTTATCTTATAAATATGGTTTACATAGCTCGGCGCACACAATTAAACGTACTTAAAAACTTGCTGTTATTAAGATAAATTGAGAATAACTAATCTAATGTATTTCATAAAATACAGTATCGATCCCTCTTATTGTTAGACAAAGGCATGACATATCAAAAGGAAGTTTTCCCCCGAGAATTATTTTACATCCACCGATGCAATATGTTTGACGTTTGTGAGAATTATTATGTACGTACAAACATCCGTTGCCTTTACTCCGTGTTCCTCATTGTTAGACAGGCCTGGTCGGTGGATACCGGTAATTACATAACCACCGTGTTAGAATGTAGAGCTGCGTATGTAAGAAAAGATCTTAGCGGGGCACGACGTTAATTCCTCGTCTCTTTCATGTCGGAACAGCCGAGCGAAGAGTTGTCTGGACGCCTCTCTTCCGAGACGGATCTTTGATAAGTATTACTAACTCGCGCTCGATTATCTCCTTCTCTCTCTCTCTCTCTCTCTCTCTCTCTCTTTCTTTCTTCCTCTGTTTTAGCGAATATCCCGGGGAGGCGCGAATCGCTCGATGGCAATGACGCCACGCGGCTTGCCGGGGCAAGTAACCGGGTCGAACTTTAGCAACGTCCTGGCAATAAAACAGTACATAATAACAAGCCGGCGGCTGCGGCGGCAGGGAGGGAACAAAAGGAGAACCTGGAGGAGGACAGGAGAGGAGATGAATTTCTGATGCGGGAGAGAACCGTCGGAAGGCTGGCGGGGAGAGTGACAGGAGGCAGACGAAGAGACGAACGGATGGACAGGCAGACAGACGGACGAACGGACGGGCGGACAGAAGGACGAAGAGGGACGGCGAGAAGAGGAAAGCCTCGCATTGTGATTCTCTCGCGGTCTGCCAGAGAGTGACTGACGGGTGAATCCGTTTTCTCCTTCCTCCGCGCCTCTTTCACTCTCCCTCCGCGCGTGCCTTCTGTCCTTCTTTCCGTGTCTCTTTTGCTCCCCTCCTTTCCCCTCCCCCATACATTTTCCACCCGCGATTCCTCCTCCTGGAGCAACCGGCTTTGAAAGCCTCATACTCAATCCGTATTCGAGAGATACAAGACGTTGATTTACGACTTCCTCAAGTGATGATCCAGATTTTTCAGATCGGAAGGGTCGTGCTCCGATCCCAGAAAAATATCATTCTTGTTTCGAGAGTTTAAACAACTCTCTCTTTCTTTCTTCCTCTGTTTTAGCGAATATCCCGGGGAGGCGCGGATCGCTCGATGGCAATGACGCCACGCGGCTTGCCGGGGCAAGTAACCGGGTCGAACTTTAGCAACGTCCTGGCAATAAAACAGTACATAATAACAAGCCGGCGGCTGCGGCGGCAGGGAGGGAACAAAAGGAGAACCTGGAGGAGGACAGGAGAGGAGATGAATTTCTGATGCGGGAGAGAACCGTCGGAAGGCTGGCGGGGAGAGTGACAGGAGGCAGACGAAGAGACGAACGGATGGACAGGCAGACAGACGGACGAACGGACGGGCGGACAGAAGGACGAAGAGGGACGGCGAGAAGAGGAAAGCCTCGCATTGTGATTCTCTCGCGGTCTGCCAGAGAGTGACTGACGGGTGAATCCGTTTTCTCCTTCCTCCGCGCCTCTTTCACTCTCCCTCCGCGCGTGCCTTCTGTCCTTCTTTCCGTGTCTCTTTTGCTCCCCTCCTTTCCCCTCCCCCATACATTTTCCACCCGCGATTCCTCCTCCTGGAGCAACCGGCTTTGAAAGCCTCATACTCAATCCGTATTCGAGAGATACAAGACGTTGATTTACGACTTCCTCAAGTGATGATCCAGATTTTTCAGATCGGAAGGGTCGTGCTCCGATCCCAGAAAAATATCATTCTTGTTTCGAGAGTTTAAACAAAGACGCGATTATAATCCCCGACATATGAGATATTGATGTTTAGAGTATCGGGGTAAATACATAAAATTGATGTCAATTAATCGATTTAAATTCATCAATTATACAGATAAATTTGACCGATTGCACATTATAATCTCTTCTAGTTTAATACTATGCATAAAATAATGGAAAACTTTTACCATATTTGAACTTTAATATTTTTAATCGGTATTAACAAATACATACATATCCAAATACACAAAAAATATAAAAAAACAATAAAATAGAAACTATCATTTAAATTAAAAATCATCATTCTTCCGCGGGTTTAGTTGAATGACAAAATTTATGATTTGAATATAGAGGAGAAAAATTTACATTTTTACAATGAAAATTGAACCTACACTAAACTATATATACACTCTGTCAATATCGTTTTAAAAAAGAGATGTGTATTATAAGAAACATGCGAGGAATTAGATCAATGTACTCCATACTCTTAGTATGGGGACCACCACAAACAGACTTCTTCGATCCCGTCGATTCGTGTATACGATGTGTGTCCTACCATCTTTTTTTTCATTTTAGCCCTCGATCTCGAATCCCTTGAATGTCAGGTGGTCAGATTCGTGACTCACTTAGGTGTTCTTTAGGACGACGTGAACAGAACAAGACGACAGGCTCCAACCGAAGACGAAGTACCTTCCTACCGTTGTCTACCTGACTGATTGACTGATGAGGCGACTGTTATCCTAAGTCAACACTCACTCCATCAGTCTGTCGAATTTCTCCTTCCACTACGAACCATTACTACGTTCCTCCGCTGTTACTCTCGCGTCATCATGTATTCTTGATCAGATCCTACATCTATATGTAAAATTCTCGACTCGTCAAAAGAAATTGCTAATAATAGCTCGTATCTATTAAAAATGTAAATGAAAAGATGTAATTATAATTAGAATAGTATAAATGAAGAGAATATATTAGTGTTTGTCAAAATTGCGAAAGTTATTTCAAACAGTAGTTTATTGAGCATCTATTTTAGAATAAGGGTAATCATTTCTAAAAATACTAATTCCTTTAATATTGATAAAAAATTTATTTTGCGTAAATATTTACAAGTTTTGATTCAGACTACACATATTCGGATATGATATATTTCTAATATGTAGAAACTTCGAGAGTCAATCCCTCTTTCTCTTGTAAATATGCATTAAATGTACACATGCTTGCATAGGCGTTATCGGTTAACCGTTTAAAAAGCGATCGACGGAAGCAATGTCACGCCGCGAGGTTCGTTGGAAGCGGAATCCGCATATAGAGCGTGCTCTCCTTCAATTTTCCACGGATATTCCGAAGTCGCGGCACTTGGACACGCCTCGTTCAATCTCGCGCGATCGACAAGGGCTGTGAAAACCCCGAATCCGCGTCGCCCGATTGCTTTTCCCTGCTGCCGTCGCCTTCTCTACGTGTACTCGAAATCTTTCCCAGTCTTCTCCTTCTCTCTTTCGCGCGTCCGCCTCCAACCCTCCTCTCTTTCAAGCTACCTTTTCAAGTTGCTCCCACCCCCCTCGAGACTAACACTCTCGCATAGAATTTCATCCATGACATCAATATAATTCGGCTTGAGCAAAAATATTCGTTAAGGGCTACAACAAAAATGCGAGGGTAGACCAAAAATTTCGTGCTCGAGTATAACTGGTAGTAAAATTGAAATTATCTACTTTTTTCTAAGATTCTAACACAACTGGATAATTAAAATCATCCATTAGCGATATTCTGCTATTTACTGTTAATGATAAAGATAAGAAATAATATATGATCGAAAATTAATACGATACGATTAATTTATTTTAATAGACATATAAATATTTTCTGTTTTCATCGTAGTCCGACATTTTTTAATCGTATTATCATTATATCGATAAATGCAATCCATTACATAGAAAGATATCTATTCTACATGAAACGTGTAAATTCTGCACCGAGCTAATTTTGTACTTTCAGAGATCAGGAAAATTAATAAAGATCATTCGTCTACTTCATGCGCACTTCATCAGCATCTCACAACGAAATTCCACAAAATAAAATAAAAATCTACTCTGTCAACACGTTTTCTCTCTCGATGCACGCTACTCCAATTTGCGCAAGCATGCAACATCGATTCATTCTGGCGCGGACGCGAATTGTCCGCGCGCGATTAAACGTCGCGCCAACGTCGCAGTAACACAGTAGAAACATACACCCAGTAGAAATCTGGGATGATGAGTGATCCAGAGAAGGGGAGAGAAACGGAGTATAGTGGGGGATAACGGAGCAAAGACATTTGGGCTTGACGGTGAGTGATGGACAAGTGGTCCGGCGACGCAAAAGCTGTGTCCCGCGAAAAAAAAAAAAAAGTTGGCATTTTGGCAAGGAACGTCGTTCGCTGCTCAAACGCATGTACGAGTTATTAACGTTCATATTTTAGTGACAGTCCTTGCACAATGTATATCATGCGCGAAGAGTCCTCGACATACGGCGATAACCTGCCGGTAGAAGATATTTTTCGACGTTGTCAGTCTACGTTTCTTCCTCCTCGTCTCTTCAGAGACGTTAATCTTCGTCGAGGGTCTTTCGAATGTAGCGATTAAAAGCCCAAAATTGCAAACGCAATGCAAACTCGCATTTGTCAGCTATTCTTAAGACTGTGGCGTGACAATGAGAGAGATGTGTTGTTATATTTATTATGTATCTCGCGAATAACTTCAAAATACACATTTGTTAATCCTTAATATTAGATCGTCTTTCATGTGCAACAGTTATAAATCATACTATCATTTTGGAAAACAAAACAACTTGTGAAAATACTTAATGTAAAATTCAGTTTAGTATACTTTTTATAATTTTAAAAGAAACAAAAATCTATCTCTCTAAAATTTTGTCCTATAATTGAACATTTTATAAATACTCGCGACTTGTCGGTATCATTATTTCTCTCAATGAATCAAATGCAATAGAAAGAGATATCATTTTACCCTCTTACATGAAAAATATATAACGAAATTGAATTGTGAATTTTGTTGGTATCAATTTTCAAAATTATAGTACGCAACATGACCGAAAGAAAAAATTGACGAATGATTCCGGTCTCACGTCAATCGAATCGCGATTGCGAATAAGAGTCGTCGGTTAAGTGGCACTCGTTCGTCTCGAAACTGGTCTCGAGCATCGCCGCGATAAATTTAATGCGGCCGCGCGAAATAATTTACGACGCGCCCGAAATATAGCAGACCGATCGGGCTAATCGCCTCGCGCGTTCTTCGTGGAATGGTATTAATGCTTGCGCGCACACGGAGGCGCCGAAGATGCGTCCGCTGATGCAGGTACGACGACTGAATGATGGATGGACGATGCGCACGTCCGGTAAGACCGACCGACCGACCGTCCGTCCGTCCGTCCGTCCGTTCAATCGCGCAACAGGCGACAGTGATGATCGATGCATCGCTGCTCCCGCTGCTCAGGAAGGCGAAATCCGCGAACTCGTTTCGCTCTTCGTTAGTAGCATCCCGTCCCCACGGCGTTTTACATTAGGCGAAAGTCGGGATCGGTGAGGAGCGCGATTAATATTCCGAACTGGAGGATTGCGACGCGTTTATTTCTCTCTTTAACCCTTGACGGCGATGCACAACGTCGCTCGACGTCGCGCGGCTTATCGTGATATATTACCATCGGGAACGGAAATTAACGGATTTTTCCAAGACCGAAATATCACCCGTTAGGAGTACGGAAAGATGATCGTTGAGAATTAATTCTTGCGTTTAATTTATTAGACACAAAAAAATTGCTGCGTTATATGCTGCTGAATTATGGACTACATTTAAAAATACAAGTTTGAAAACTTGGAAATTAAAAAAAGTATATAATATTACGTTAAAAAACTTTTGCGAAAAAAAAATACAAAAATAATAAATTACGCACACAGAAAAATAAGAAAAAATTGAGACTTGAATAAGAATGATTAAAATTAATATTCTTTTTTTTCGGATAATGTTAATTTCGTCGGAGGATCATCTTTAGATCTCGTTCAATGATAAGCAATGTGATTAAACTGCCCTCGCAGCAGTCGCGAATAAGATCAGCGCAGCTGTCTCGAAGGATGCTGCGGGAGATGAGATCTCATATGGATTCGATTCTTTCGTTTCGCCTGCTGGCCCTTCGCGCGCAATTCTGGCAGCGTCTTGAACCGGACGTGGCCCGAAGAGAGAAGCCGTGCAAGCGTGGTGCGCCGAAGAACGGGGGTGGAAGGGAGGTGACAGGAGGACGCCTTCATCACGATATCCGTCACTCTTCTCCTCCCCTCTCGTTCGTCACCCTGCCACCTCCCTTCCCTCTCTGTCTCTCTCTCTCTCTTTCTCTTCTTTCTCTGTCATGCTGCTCAATGTCTTCTCGCTCTCTGCAGCTCTTTCTTGCGCTTTCCGTCACGCTGCCTTTCGAAGTGTCAGTCCTGTTACCGACTGCCGGAGCGGAGACCGTGACAACAATAATTGTCAGCGAAGTAACATCTCTCAAGCATCGCGAGGAAGAGAAAGAGCATGAAGGTGGCGGCGGGGTGGTGGGTGTAGAGCGCGCGAACGCGAAGAGGAGAAAGGGCCGGACTGGCCTATTTATAGAACCGGCAACAAACATAGAGCAGCTGGTGTCGATCCGTCCGGTTATCGCCGCGTTTACACAGTGCCTGTCATATCCTCTCGCGAAGTGGCGTTGTGGCCGCGCGAATATCCACTTCTTTCCAGATACTACGAAAGTACAAACGGCAAATTGTTATCGCGCAATTTTTTCATCTCTACTAAAAAAAAAAAAAAAAAAAAATCTTTGAAAAAACGCCACGTAAACATTTTGCATGGGGAAAATTTAACGATACGCGCAAGAGTACGAGATTAAACTGTTAATATTAGCTAACGTTGTTTGAAATCAATTGTTCATATATGGAAAACGTGCTGTATATAGACTATAGTGACTGTAAAGGAAAAAATTTATGATATTTTTGTTTTCTCTCCTAAATAATAATTAATAATATACGTGTAAAAAAGCTTTATAATAATCATAGATATTTTTTGACAGTAAAAAAACATATGTATATATTATTTGTTTAAATATGTTATATTTTCTAATTAGAAAATGTCATGAAAATACTTTCATTTACTTTCTCTACGCACGTACGTATACTTATATTAGAATATTGCAGATGAAAAATAAAAAATGTTTTACACGGATAAATAATAATCTTCAATCGATGATGTAAATGAACTAATAAAAGAGAAAAGTATCGCGCATTCTTTTCGCGCAAGAATATTGAAATGTACTTATTATGCAGAGTTGGAAAATGTAACATAAGACAGAGAAAGAGAGAGAGAGAGAGAGAGAGAGAGAGAGGAATAGATCAACGATCTGCCTGTCCGATCGCCGTCATAGCCCGAAATAAAAACTTCCGTGACGAACGTTGAACGTGAAATGCAATTGGCGAAGGGAGCGGCGATGCATCCGGCGCGTCTTGACAGGCAAGAAGAAAATAAGGCGCGTGACCAGTTCGCGTCTTAATCCCAAAGAAGAGAGGATGTCTCTCTCATGAAACGGCTAGCTAGCCCGTCGTCGTCGCGGGCGAGAAAGAGGCAAGGCAATCCCGAAATAGGCTGGCGGGCCGCGCGAATGAGCGAACGGCCGACTCACCGATCCGTCCTAATAAATATTGTGTCAACGTAAATAAGTGCGATGCCACGTGGTACGCGCGCGCGAGGGCTCGGCTAGCGGTGGAGAACGACGGCGGGCGCGCACCGACAGAGTCGATCTGTCGCCCGGATGACGGACGGCTGATGTACAGAAGGACAGGTGCGCCTCTCGATCTTTTCTCCCCTCGAGCAGTCTGCTTGCCGTTCGTCTTCGCGTCTCGTTCTCCTCAACTTCTCCCGCCGGAATCGTTCTTGCGCCACGAATCGCTCTCGCGTTCGCTTCGCCTCGACGGCTCAAAAGCGCAGTAAGCGATTTCGTTGCGCGACGTTGCACGTAAACCCGCGGAAGGTAGATACTGCGTTTCCACGCGATCGAATCAGACGAAAACACATTTCAACAAAGTCCTCGCGCTCACTGCCAGCGGCGAGATTTTACTATTGCTATCCGATTTATCTGATTATCACGCGCTTCCATCAATCAGCCGCTTCCATCAGTTGGGCAAAGACGACCGTTAATTAACGCGCATCGTTATCTAATTTATATGCATCATTCCTAAAATTCCTCTCGTATAGCTCCGTTACGGATTAGTGTGAATGGAAATTAGAGAAGCGTTCTTGTCGTTCGAGTAACGGATGGATGATGCGAGCGGCAGGTGCATCTCTCAATCTTCCTCTCTCACACGGCGACCTCAGTTAATTCACGTCCAACGACAAGCTTCGATTCTCCGATGCAAATAACTCGCGCCTTAACTTGCACTTAGTATCTTGTAACATTCTAGCAATATTTATGACATGCGCGTTGCTATAATAGCGGCAGCTCTTTATTAAATTATTTTCCAAATGTTCGTCTAATTATCGCTGCACAAAAGGCATATTGTATCTTTATTTTCTTAAAAATATCAAAGAGCACTCGTCTTCGAATAATCAAAGAACAATTATCGCTTATATCTAAACTGAATATTTAAAAATAAATTAACGTCATATCTTAAATATTTTATGCTTAACTTTTGGTAATATATTATATCCACTTTGCCATTTCGTATACTTCTCGCAATCGTATAGCAAGAGTTATTTACATCGTATTCCTTGTAACCGCGTACTTTGGAGTCTATAAGTCACCTCTTTACGCGGAGGACTTAGGGTAATGCCACTTCATCGGTGGACAGTCGCCTAAATTTAGTCCTATTAATATGCCGCGGTCTGCGATTTACGAAGCGCTACCAACTATCATCTCGATGGCTCGTATGAATCACGATTCAAATCGTGACAGAGAAAGTGACTAAAATTTGCTACAATGGCACTTACATTCGCAAAACTTGTCATCGGCTCTTTAATATATTTTTATTGTAATCCGCAAAGTTTAATTGTGTTAAATTATAGTTCTTAATTATTTTTTATCACACTTTTTTTCAATATCTTAAGTAAAAATAAAACTTTAATATTACAAATTTGATTTGATGTATAATCATTCGCAAAATTCACTACAAGAATGATTAAAAAATCTTTTGAAGATTACATTATACATATAAGACGACATACATACAAATGCATATGTATGTATTGTGTTTACGCATTCCAATCTTGAGAAATGCTGTATCCGTTCGTTTGTTAACAGTATACTTTTACATGGTAATGCAAAAGGTTCTCCGTTAGAATACAGTTAAATGTGAAAAATACAGAAAGAGTACACATTGCCACATTTTTCCTGTTACCCAAATACCGCCGGTGCACCATGTAACACGTATTTTAAACTAAACGAACGAGAGCTACGTGCACCCTTGCTTTCAGGCATTCGGCAGTATGTGTAGTTGGAAATGTCGGGGAAAGTTAGAGGAGTAGAGTTCGCTGAGGGAAATACGCGGCAGGGCGGAAGGAGGTGATGGCCAGGAGGTGGAGAGGTGGCAGTCAGTCAGTCACTCAGTTCTCCGTCGCTCGAAGCCAGAGCAGTTCCAGCGTAGTCGTAAGGGGACCGGGATCGAGGTTGGAACAGATTTATGCGACACACATGCGGCAAGGCGTATAACTCACTCGCTCGCCCATAATATCCACCCCCCCCCCCCCCCCCAACCCGCTCTGCCCCTTTTCCTTCCAAAGGCATCCAGATGAGAGACAGACGCACCAATACTGTCGAACGTGAGACCGACGTGGCGATATTTATTACGTATTGGGATTATGTTATCCCGATGGTTTCCATCGCGACGAGGCCCGAGCGTTCTGGAAATGCGCGAAAAACGATTCTGCCTAGGAAGATACGAGTGTATACTCTAAACTCTAAAAGTGTTTCGTCATATATATATGTATTTATTTACAAAATCCGGATTTATCAACTTTTTGATTGTATTAAATTAAAAGATAGATATATTAAGATTCTTAATTAGGTCATTTAAATATAACAGAAACATTAAAAACATTTGCGACGATTAATCACGAGCAAAGAAATCGATTGTTTAATTGGAGAAAAGGATGACATTGATAATTAGATATTAATCCGGTCAATTGGCTCAATCATTTTAATCAAAGAGTTATTACCAAACAAATATATTTTTCGACACTCTCTGGACATTTGGAATATTGCTATATGTTTAAATAACAGTCCACGCCGTTATTTTCGTTTGTTTCTTTTGCAACGAATCGTTTCGTCCACGATCATCAATATCGCAGAAAAAGCTTTTTGCACGAGAACGCTCTCGTAAATCCTGTAGACTTCTCGCTTTCGTCGGCTTAGCGTATATTCCCATAACGCGAATAAAAACGTCGGTGCAGCAGGATATGGTGGTCAGAAACGTTCGTAAATCGAGGAGCCCGTTTGCGCGCATACCGCATGAAAGAGAGAAAGGGAAAGGGAAAAAGAGAGAGAGAGAGAGAGAGAGAGAGAGAGAGAGAGAGATAGATAGAAAGAGACAGAGCAAAAGAGAGCATCGAGGGGGGAAAGAAAGAAAGTTCTGTATATGGGGTTATGCCCATACCGAGCCTAGTTAGTCTGGCATCGTACCACCTTTGTTTGCTCGCCCCACCAGCGGATATCGTCCGTATGACCGTACGTACACAGAGGACCGGCACGCAAATCCACATAACGCGCACGCACACACATCCGCATGTACGACGTCCTACGCACACAGCGACGTCCCGCCGCAGTAGCCGTAGCATTATATCGTGAGCACAGAAGTAATTTATAGTTGCAATAATTTATTGGGTACCATGGGGTTTATACTTGCCTGACGTGTAGCCATCCGTCACCGTCAGTGACGTCACCTCCCTCCACATAATGACTACCTACACCCCTGACTCTTTC